>NC_084970.1:315000-497500 GCF_963691925.1 Scomber scombrus | reverse complement strand
GATGCTAACAGAAGACCTATTCTGTGAAGGCAATGAGACAAGAAGATTGAGGGATGCTTGTTGGTGGCATTCTCTCTCTTTCTCTCTCCATGAGCTGGTGTGACGGTGGTGCGACCAGCATTTCCCATTTGACATTTGCCTCTCCTAGTCCTGACTGTGGAGTGTCTTTGTCCATGTCCAAGTCTACGTCTCTGTCATCGTGTGGAGTGTAGGGGAAATAAGGTATATGATCGTCAGTTTGTTTTAGACATTAGTAACAGAGACTTTGCTTCAAGAAGTTCTGGCTGGGAGAGCCAAATCAGCTGAGTGAGCTTGGTCTGCTTTGCCCAGTAGGCCCAAAGGAGACAACGGCATTATGCCGGAAAAGAGACATCAAAAGCAGTGTTGCAGGACGTGGAACCATGGAAGCTCACCAGCTGTTATCGAACTGAAACAATTACTTTCTCTTTAAATGCTCATTATAACAACTAGAAACTGACAATAAACTGAATCATGACTCTTACCATTATGTAGAAAGTTGGCCCCATTTACTCCTTCTGTCAGCAAGCTTCTCAGAAACAACTGATCAGATTTAGAAAATATTGAATACACAGACAGGCCTTTAGGCAAATAAAAGTTGATTCAGTTTTGGTGTTGATGTGGATAACTAATCTTTCTCTTTATACTCATAACTATTACAGTAAATCAGATATAAACTTGATTCCAAATCCTAAACGTGTTTGCCAGAAAGTTCTATCAACCTTGTCTTCTAACTCATTTCTGTCCAGGACTTGTTGCTAAAGCCAGCAGTAGCTTTCACAGCTGCAGTCTGTACGTAAAATGTACTTAAGTAATCTTCTGACTTCATCTCCATCACTTCATCACTGTCCTATACTTTGATTCATAAAACTAAGATAGTGAAGATCTCCTTACTGCTGCATATGAGCATTATTTTCATTATTGATTCATCTACCGATTAATATAGTCTTATCTCTGTGTCCATAAAATGTCAGAAAATGGTGTGAAAAGCCCTGTCACATATGCCCAAGTGTCTTCAAATTGCTTGTTTTGTCTGACCGACAATCCAGGACCAAAAGACATTCAGTTCATACCCTCCATGATAAATGGTAAGAAACATATCAAATTCTCACATTGTTGAATTGGAATCAGTGAAATTTTGGTTTTTGCTGTTGCTGTACCTAAGTACAACCTTTCAGAGCTTCTAGCATGACTGTCAACTCTTTGTACGTATTTCACTCTTAGGTCTCAAGCTATATCCGAAGTTATTTATATGTATAATACATGAATATAATGCAGGAGAATGCCAAGTTGGCTTGAAGCTGGTTGTGGATAATGGAGACAGCATCATCTGTAACAGGATTTTCACTTGCTTTTTACAGGTTTGCTAAAATTGAGATCACCGCGTCCAAACCCATCATTCCATTTAGAGAAACAGTGGTACGTCCTCCAAAGTTGGACATGGTCAACGAGGAGATGGGCAGGCAGCACAAACTCGCCATCATTCACCAGGTGAGTCAACCCCACAGTCATCCAACTGTAGTCCACATCAACCTCTACTCAGTACATGTAAGTGTCTATGTTTTCTGTTCAGCATGTTCCGTCTGCTAGGTCTTTTCTGGTAAAAGGTACATAGTAGATTATGTCTTTTACAGATGGTGTGATGAAGTGACTTTACCAGGGTGGAGTCATTAGGGGGATTGGGCTGTTATAAAAAGCAGATTTGTTGGATTTACTCATATACTCATGAACACTCTAACATTAAGTTATCATTTCTCTGTACAAAGTATTCGTTTTCAGATATATTGCTATGTGTCTATGTATTCCTAGGTGAAAGACGAGGTCTCTCAGGGTCGCTCATCTGACAATTTTCATGTGGACCCCACTGGTCTGGTGACCCTCACCACTCCCAACAGACTGGCCACTGTCAGCGTCCAGGCAACCCCACTGCCTCAGGGTAAGATGTGGACATACACCAAGCTGGCTAAAGGCCTCAGAGTGCTTCAAAACAAACTAGGTTGTACAATGTGTCATCCGACCATGTCTAAAGGCAAAAGTGTTGGCTATAAATGGACTCAGTGCAAGCTGGGGCAAAATCCCCAACGTCATAGACAGGGGCAAGACACGATGAATCATACCAACAGAATTAACGATGCATACTTTCAGACAGACTCTCCTCAAAGGAATTCATGGTGTTGTACTTGGTTGTCCATGTGAAAAGAGAAAGTTACAACCCTGCTTACTTTCACACCTCCACACACCTGGTCAATCGCTGTGTGAAGTGGATTTCATTGTCAATTCGTCTACTTCATGAAGTCACAACAGTTGTCGAACGTAGCCCCTACATCCACACCATTAGATGGGGACCTTAGGCACAGTGAGGCACTTTGTTTGAAGCATACTGAAGCCTTAAAGATTCAAAGGTAAAGTTCAAATCATGTGGAACAACTGATTTCTGTTAACATTTTAAGGTCTTGGGTCCAACAACCACAGATTGTGTACATAGTGGCAGAAGGAAAAAATGAAATGCTCCAGTTAGCAGTGTCAGTGGGAAGAGACTAATAGTGGAATTTGTTTTAATCTCTCTCTACGTCTGAGGCTGTGGATAGCTCAGTGTCTGTTCATGCTAGAGAAGTAGTAACTCAGTAGAAAAATTAAATGGTTTATGTCTGCAAGTTTCCAAATTAGATAATCACAAGAACCATACTATGCAGTTTTCAGAGATAGACTTACATGCTGTAATTTCTCACACAGTTGCATTTTAAAATCACATTTTTCTTACAGTGTGGAGCTTCCAGTTGATTTTGTGGAGGTGAAACAGTCTCCAGGACAACAATGTTGATAAATGCTGTAAATCTATTTGTAGTCTGGTAGCAAAAGGTCCCACTCTAAAGAAAACATTTTCCTCGTCACTCATCAGGAGAGCAGTGACTGCAGGAACACCTCCAGCTTCTCTGAAGTAACATTACTGTATGTTGTCTTTCCTGGCGGTCTTGTTGCCTTTCTACCTCCATTCTTCATTTTCCTGTGTTCTCCAGCTCAAATAAATACAGTTGGCCAGTCCATTCAATGACTCACAATCATCCTCTAATAGTCCATGGAATGATCCAATTGCAGGTTATGATTTACAGTCCACATAAACAAGATTGAATCACTGACAGCAGAAACCTGGATTTGACCGAACCTCCTAAAGTTCTGTTGCTGTTGGTTATGATTTACAATCCGCAATCAGGACTGAATCATTGACAGAACACAGCCGGAGTCGACTGATCCTACTGAAGCTCTGTTGCTGCATGGTCCTATCAATGAAACATCAAGGAAGCCCAACTGAAGCCCCAGTGAAGCATTTACCCCTACCCCGCTTAAGGAATGATTGCTGATTATAAGGGATTTTAAAACCAAGTCCTATGAGCTCAACTGTCATTGTACTTAGTTATTTTAGTTTCCTTACAGTCTAACTGTGGTGAAAGTCAGTTTCATACATGTACCCAAGCCAGCATGGGTGGGAAGTGGCTAGTACTGTGTTTACTTACTCTGTGTTTACTTTAGATCTCACACATTCATAAAAAATCTGAGCCTGTTAGTGGCAAAAACAATCACTTTTAGTGGACGCACTTGCCCCCAGGGATTACATGGCGGCTCATTTTGCAGTTGCCAGCCGAAGCAATCTTGCTCAATACCAGACCAATTTCAAAAATGTTTGTCCCCATTTGACACTTAGACCCCAAACAATAGGAAATGGGGTCCAGGTTGAAAAATACCAGAACTACCCTTTAACTAATGAAAGTATTTTTCTCTATTCCTTCTCTGTGTTATGATACTCAACTTACATATATAATGTACATATGTGTTTTGGTGAAGAAGGAAAAAAAAAGAATAGCTCACTGTGTCAGAAAGACCAGGTTAAGGTCCACTGAAGTAAAACTAATTTTCAAAAACATATTTTTAAACAAAGGAAACTCTAATGAAGACTTAAGCTACTGAGGTTTGAAGTGTCTCATGCCTTAATTCCACCGTTCCTAATAGCCTTGTGAATGATATTTTTGCACTGTCAGAGGTGACCAGTCTGTTGGAGAGTAGTTCGGAGCTGATTCGGACTCTGGAGCAGATCAACATGTCCCTGAGAGAGGGAAAGAATCTGGAAGTCAGCCCCAGGACCCTGGAAGCCATCACTGAATTCAAGGCCAAGCTGGAGAGTCTGCTGCAGGGGAGGAAGTGGAGGAATGCTGTGGAGCGTATATGGGCCTTTGGTCCTCGCAGGTCTGACACTGACTGTAGTGACATGGACGTTGGTTCACATAGAATGTAACATTCTATGAATGATTAGAAGAACAGATAATAGAATAGAGTTGACTGACCTTTGGAAGTAATCTTAGACTTTAATTAGATCAACTGCAGAAAGAACCAGGCATTTATTCAAGTTGGACCTGTTTTTATAAGCATATAAATCATATTTTAATTAGAGACCTGTTTTTAGGTGAAAAGCTCTAATACCTGGGTTGGTCTGAATGGGGTATAATGGACTAAGTGGTGAACATAGTAGTGAATTTAGCAGCCAAAGAAACATATTATATAAATATGTGTTCTCAGGAAATAGTAAGACCTAAAACAGATTTAAAAAGAGAGGGAATATTTGACTTTCATTCATCAGGTGGACACAAACACAAACTAGAAAGCTGTTTGTGAACATATATCAATGTTGTGCTCACAGCTTGATGTGTCCAAGTGGCCAGAAAATATCAATTATTGCAGCTTTTAGGTAGAAATAGAGATTTAGTATTTCCTACCAAGTTAAAGAAGATAATTGTGAAAACGTAGCACCTTATTTTTCATACCTTGTAAAGTGTACTCACCATGTTACTTTAATGCTTTCAGGTATGGTCCCAACATTCTGCTGAACAGCGTAGAGGGCTACCAGCGGCCCTCTGTGTGGCAGTTTTTGGGCAGGGGAGAAAAAGCTGGTGAGGCTGGATCTCAGGCCCCTGTTCTACGAGACTTTGACAACAGCATCGTCAGCGGCTTCCAGCTAGCAACCCTGTCAGGGCCTATGTGTGAGGAGCCCCTGATGGGAGTCTGCTTTTCCCTAGTGAGATGGGACATCCAGTCTTCAGCTCCACTACAGCATCAGGTCTCCTTGGAGGAAGATCTGACATCCCATGAGGCTTTAGCAGACAGTAAAACGGGAGGAGGCAGTGAGACAACTGCACAGGTGGAGGGTGCAGCAGTAGAGCCGAGCCAGGCTAGACGGAGGCCAGAGGCTACCTCTCTAGACTGCTACGGGCCTGTCTCAGGCCAGCTGATCGCTGCCATGAAGGAGGCGTGCCGTCACGCCTTCCAGGCTCAGCCCCAGAGACTCATGGCTGCAATGTATACCTGCGAGATCATGGCCTCCGCTGAGGTGCTGGGTAAGAGAATACAGAGCATAGCCGACCAAATCATACCACTGTTCAAGGAGGCACTACAGATCTGGTGGACTGCTGGTCTTTGTTTGTCTAGAACAACATTTTGCAAACTAGGTTTCAGGTCTAACAGAGGAGTCAGGCCTTGTGTCTCGAATACTTAAGTAATAGCATTTTTTGATGAGGACTAACAGATCAACATTACAATGAAGGCATAGATTTTAGAGAAAATGTGCCTGGTTAGAATTACCTCCATCTTGTACCATCAACTTTTTTTTAGCGTTTGTAGCCAAATAAGGAGGTTGTCAGTGTGAAGCTGGTATTTTTGGAAGCAGTTATTCCAGTTAAAGCTTGTGTTACTTTCAAAAGGATGAATAAGATAATCATCATCATTGAAAGGCAGCATAGTTGGTGTTCTATCAGGTGTATCTCCTTCAGAGTAATGTCACAGATCCTTAGTCCACACTAGTACAAAAGGGTCACTTTTAATAATAAAACAAACAAAAAATCAGTTTAATCATGTTATCCAGGACTGCCTCACACTACCAAACCCTCATCCCTTCCCCACACAGACACACACACACACACACACACACACACACACACACACACACACACACCACCCTCATTTACAGGCACAAGATGTCCTGAAAATGTCACTGGTAGTAATTACAGCACCCGAACAACAGGTGAGCCTGCAGAGCTCTCAGCCTCACAGCTCAGTATTGACTAATGCTCCACAACACCCCCTAAATCGTTTGTCCTCTGAAAGTCATTAAGATGAAAATGAGGCTTGAAATGCCGTTTAATGTTTTGGTAAACAATTTCTGCGGGCTTATTAGTAGCCACAGCAGCTTGTTACACAAAGAATTGCTTCGTCAGCTGAATGTGAGCGGGCAGATTAAGTGAGCCATTAACTGAAAAATATCCCAAAATCTCTTTGACTTTGTGTTTGAGAAGCATTAATACCTCTGCTGATGCTGCTCATTCTACCCTGCGTCCAATTAGATCAACTACTTAACTAAGCCATATAGATTTATTCCATTAGTGTGGGTTTAAATGGAAACCCCTCATTTTTAAATGTTCCATTCAGCTATGCTCCTTTAGATTGAACTCCCTCATGTCTGTGAAAGCAAAAAAAAAACTAGAAAGCAGCTCATTCTTTTCTTTCTGACATATTACAGGAGGCTTTTAATTTGGGGGAAATCTTCAGGTGTCACCACCAATTCTATCCTATGAACATCATTCATCTCTATTACATACACCAGAGAGTGCACTGATTTACTGTACCTGACATTGATTACACCTATTGTTATGTGATTGCATAGGTTGAATGCATCCATATTTTCCTTCTTCACATCACATGTAACTAGTTTCATTAATACACAGAGTGGTAGTTTATTATCTGGCCACATAGTTCATGTTCATGTTCACAGTGTTTCTGCTTTACACACTTACGCTGGATAATTGTTCACACATGCAGGAGCTTGTTGCTGTTATCAGCATCACACTGTCTATATGCTCTCTTTAATAATGTGTGCAAGTGTGAACCTTGTCTGTCATCATCATCAAGCTGATTATGTGTTACTCTGAGTGTGTATACAGTGTTCATGTGTTAGACCTATGTCTGTCCCCACTCTCAAATCTGGAGTAAGGTATTATTAAAGGGTAAGTCACACTTTCCACATGTGAGGTTAGGTGAGGGTCTGTGTGATGTTCACAAGACTATAGGCAGACACCTGATGGAGTATGTATAGAGCAGCTTCCACTGCCCCCCCTGCTATCAAGTCCAAGTACTTTTTGCATCATATCAGGGTTTAAAACAGGTTCACAAGTCTGTTTTATTTCAATTCTCATGTGCCATATGTACACATAAAGAGATACTGTTCATTGTAATTATTATGTCTACATAGTGGCCATGAAGGGTTTCTTTTCTAGTGCGACTCCAGTGAAAGAGATGGGAATCACAGAGACCCAATCCACAATCTGTTATGTGTAAAAATGCATTCTGAAGGTCAGGTTAAGCTGCAGGGGAGGAACAGACACCAAGATGGTCTTTTATTCAAAGAAACTTCATCATGATGGTGTCAGACTATGTTTTTTAGTCTCACTACTTGTCACGTACTTTTATTTTTTATGCTTACTAAGCATTCTGATCATGCAGCTGTTGCCATCGTTCTTTTGTGTAGTTACCGTGGTTACAGGTGTTGTTTTGGTCCCTGAAAAGGTTAGGGTGAAAGTCAGTGTTTACTTGTTGACACACACAGTGTCCATGTGACTCTCCTCAGTAAACTGTGTTTGAACACAACATCACTGCTCACCTAGCATTAGCATTAACATTAGCACGGCTGCCTGTTCTCACCTGTTCACTACAATGCTTTTCACTGTCTACATTTATCTTGACAAGAGAAGTTCAAATATGGGATAACATAACGTTTCTATTTCTTTAGTGAACATGTAGATGAACATTTAGATGGTGACTGCCAACATTTACTGAGTCATTCTTTCTGAGGGCAACAGGAGAGTCTTTTGACTGAGAGCAACATTAATTTACATCCACATGCACAGCACTTATTAATGTTGCTAATGTTATTAGCTTTTTAAATGTATAAACGTTGGCATGCTTCCTTAGTTTGTCCAGCTGTTATGTTGCTGCTTCTTGTCTAATTCTCAGAGGATCATAGATTCATTTAGTAGAAGCAGAGAGTATGAAGTTAGCAGTATAGCTGTGGACAGTGCACTGTGTGTACAGTTTAGGATATTTACTGGTGAATAAATGCTACAACTCCAGCCAAGTTACCATATCTTGTTTGTTTCTGCCAAAAAACAAGCAGTGACACCCAAGGAGGCATGAGAGCAGCTGCTCACTATCAGCTCTGTGTGTTTACAGCAGAGAGCAGGAGGGAGGACAGACTCTACTGCTGCTGCACATGGTCAAGGATCAGACACTTTCAATGTATAATTGTAGCATCTGTTATCCCACTAACTATTGATAACATGAGTTTTTGGGGAAATTACCTAAATGGGTTTTATTTATATTTAAAGGGGAAGTAATGTAATTGGTATATTCGTGTTTATGACCAGTAACACACAGTGAGATGTTGTGGTCAGAATCACACACCCACCCCTTACTAGGCCTAACAACGTCTCCGGTGTAAACCCTCTACAAGTCACTCTAATGTTGACATGTGCAACAGGAACCTTTGTCTTAGTGGCAATGACACCTCTATGCAAAAGCACAGTTTGAGTCTTAGTCTCCAGTTTGTTGAAAATAACATGTTCTGTGTGTACTGGGGTGAGTCCTGATCCTGTGTCTCCCTCCCCTCAGGCCGAGTATATGGCGTCCTGGGGAAGCGAGAGGGTCAAGTCCTCCATGAAGAGATGAAGGAAGGGACAGATATGTTCCTTATCAAGGCCGTTCTGCCTGTCGCCGAGAGCTTCGGATTTGCTGACGAGATCCGCAAGAGGACCAGCGGATTGGCCAGTCCACAGCTGGTCTTCAGCCACTGGGAGGTAAATATTATTACAGAATTATTATATATGGAAGCAGCATATTCACTGTAATAGAAACAGACTATACATCTGGACTTCAGGGTCCCATTTACACCTGGTATGAACATGTGATCTGAACCTGACCTTTTACAACAAAACCACATCTCCTTGGGACCCCTTGTTTCTTTTTTCTTCATTCCTACCGTGTTAATCATCTCACAACCCTACAGATTTACTTTATGAGTGGTGCTGTCCAGATTTCCACTGGTTGACTCCACAGGAAGTGGAGCTGTGGAACTGGATGTGCATATATATGTTGTATGACATACATAGCAAATGGTGGGGGTAGTTCCAGGACTCTGGTTCTACTGTCGAGCCCCCTGGAGATGTCATGGGCTTAATTCGACGAAACATTGAGGAAGGGAGGTGCCCATTTGACAACCTGCAGAAGCCACTCAACTCAGGCTGATATCCCAGTGGCAGGTGGTGCCTTTGAGGAAAGTAGGATGAGGAGAGCGATGCCATTGGCTCAAGGATGGCGCAGGGCAGAGTACCTGTAAAGTTGAGCCAGTAGTGATACCCCTAATTACTGTTATACACCAATGAAGTGGTGTTTAGTGTTTGGGCTTCTCTCTTGACCTCCACACTAAAGTTTTAATGCTGGAAATATGGATGCGTAAACTTGCAGATGTAATTTAGACTTTATTAAAATGATTGTAAGTGATCGTAAAATATAAAACTTGGAAGGTGATTACACTTGAGTTTAATCTTTAATCTGTCTACACTCCGAGATGACACTGCAGTGATGTCGTGATGTATCCAATCAGTCCATCTGAGATTCACACAACTCAAGTTGCACGATAGAACAACAGTGGGAATTGTTCCAGAGATTTATTCCAGTATGGCTGATGGCCAGTACAGCACTGGTGGTAACCTGTTGTTGCGGCTGTAAAACGGTGGAGGAATTGTTTTAAATGTCACACAACCCCCGCAAAATGAGAATTTGATCGGTTTGCTCTGATAACATTTGGAAAGTCCAAAAGAGCCACATGATTAACGACCAAACAGCCAGTACAGGAATGGCACGCCCCAACATGAGATTTAAAAACTGTATAATGTGAAATACACAGAGATTTATCTGGTGGTGAATCAGCATTCTGTGAACTCCTTTGGCAAGAGCTTGAATGTAACAGACATTCATTATATGTAAAAGTCCACACTGCAGATTTAAGGTGAGTCTGGGGGTTAATTGTGGTCTCTCTCGTGAGTTAACAGCAACAGGCTGCATGTCCAGAGCCGCCTCCAGTTCTCTGATCTCTTTCACCAGTTCTTCCTCCACTCTCTGTTTTTGGCTTTCCTCTCTTAAGGCTGCCATCTCAGCCTTCAATGCTCACAGCTCAGTCTCAGAAAGCTGTTTCTCAGCTGCAAGCAGCGCCTCTGCTCTCTCTGTCTCAGCTGTGAGTTTCTTAGATCTCTGGGAGAGCAGACTTGACAAATGATGCTCCCATGTGTGGTCCACGGCGTGCCAGACACATTTAAATAGAGATATAGTAAGTCATAAATCCACAATGTAAATGTCCAAATGTAACTGAAATACAGCTAATAGATGACTGCAGAATTAAGAATATAATTGTATAGTTTATAGTTAAATCAATGTAATTTCAAACATAAAAAGATAAAAACATAGCAAGAGTATCAATAAAATCAATCAATCAATCAATCTTTATTTATAAAGCGCCAAATCACAACAAAGTCATCTCAAGGCACTTTACACATAGAGCAGGTCTAAACCGTACTCTTCAAGTTTAATTTTAAAATGAAATAAACATTAAATCCTGGCAACAGTCTTAATAAACACATTCTCATAAACAACACAAGTTAAATATTGCATGTTTAAAAAGTAAGGAAGTAGTACACACTTATAATTTCCTACCCCTCATAAACTCATTCATAAACTCATATATAATTAATTATCCCAATTCTATGTACAACCCCAATATCCACTCAAAGTAAGTCACATAAAACGTAAACAGTTAACACAACATCAACCTTATTCATATACCTCTGTTTGTGTATGTCTTATTGAACCGATGTACATCCAGACCTTTCTACAAAGTGGTAAGTAGTGACTTGATCATTTGTTAATGATGAGCAACAGGAATTCATTATATGCATTAATTCATGCATTAAATCATCATGAGTCATGCATTAGATAAGCATTACTGAAGTATCTCATTACCCTTATTATAAAGTGTTACCTAAATCATTTTGGAACATTACGGTATCTTACTGCTTTTTGTCCACCCAACACTTTGCTGTGCTGTCTGAAGGTGTTGGCCTCATGAAGATGCCCGCCTGGTTTTTAATATGCACATGTTTTGAGACTACACCATGCTGACTTCTCTCTTCAGCACAGCTTCCAGCACCAATAATTCCTTTGTTCATATACCGGTATGAGGAAGATGGTGTGATCAGACTTGTTGAATGTTGGAAGTGAATTCCTGCCCTCTCTGGTCAGATATAAAATGTTTTTAAGAAGTGTGGCAGAACTTTTTAAAGTTTGCCTTATTAAAAACCCCTGTCACTATGTGGGCATTAATGGGGTACCTGTCTGGTGCTGCAACAGAACACCATGCAGCTCTGACAATACTGCCTCTGCATCTGCCAGCAGTGGACCAAAGTGAACTCTGGAAGAAGGCAGAGGGATGGTATGAGATCATTAAATGTTCCATACCATGTGAGGAGGGGTGGGGAAGTTGGATTACATCAATTGTTCATCATGAGACAGATTACACCGGCTGGACGTTGGAGACGAAGGAGTTGTTTGATGGTCAGGTGGCACAATCCGGCAACTGGGGGTTGAGCCATGTACCAGCCAGAAGACAAAAGATGCCACAGTCCTCCATCTCCTATTGGAATCCAGTCCTTTCCCCCAAGATCATCCATCCTGCTCTCCAAGTGTTGGACACTTGCAAGTAGTGCACTGGACAGAGGTGAACGATGGGCATGTTCCCAACACCAGCTTTGACCTCACTGAACTTTTTTCTTTCACCTTCGCCAAGATGTACCCCCATAATTATCGTGATTGCCATGGTGAACGTCTCAATGATCCCTCAAAAAACTGTATAAACTGGTCATTTGAGTCAAATCCAACCCCAAAAGTGTGCTGTGCTCATATGTCCTAAAGCAGCGGTCTCAAAGGTCTTGAATCTTTTGTGTTTTTTGATTGCAGTGAGTTACTGTATGCGTGCATTTGTACCTGCGATAACATGTGTTTTTCCTTATCCAGATAAGATGTCCAGATACAGACCATATGTTAATACCAGGTGGAAATGGGGTCCATGTCTCATAACAGTCCATTTCCTGAGGATATTTTATTTAGAGCAGCTCCAATACTTGTGTTGCTGTGTCAGCATTTTTTCCTCTTCAGGGATTTAATATTGTAGAACTGGATGTCTGTTTTGTGTTGTGTTGTTCTCCTTCATATAGTTGCTCACTTTTTAATAAGAAGTCATGGTGTGATTTTGCTATTGCCACATAGGTTTTGGGTTTTTTTCCCTCAACCAGTTTGCACTAAATGTGTAGATAGATAGATAGATAGATAGATAGATAGATAGATAGATAGATAGATAGATAGATAGATAGATAGATAGATAGATAGATAGATAGATAGATAGATAGATAGATAGATAGATAGATAGATAGATAGATCGATCGATCGATCGATCGATCGATCGATCGATAGATAGATAGATAGATAGATAGATAGATAGATAGATAGATAGATAGATAGATAGATAGATAGATAGATAGATAGTATTGTATTCATTCTCATTGGGGAAATGTATCCAGTAGCTCATAGATATATACTATAATAAACAGTACATGTATTAGATTAAGCCAGTAAGTTTCAGACTGGATGTTACATTTTGTAAAAATGAGCCTTTTTTATTTACACTTTGCCAAAATGGGGATTTGAGTGTAAACTATAGGGAAAAAGTCTAATTAAATCTATCTATTTAAAACCAGGCATGGAGTGTGACTGAGCTTGTTATGTGGGGCTGTAGGTCACTGTGGCTGTCTGGTTAATGAGACAGATCTCTCAGGGGAGAAGGGATCAAAGCTGTGTTAGACAACATGTGTGTTAGACGGTTATACCTGCCGCTTGGTTGGCTTCAGCCCGAGCTCAACACACATGCACACACACACACACACACACACACACACACACGCTTAACGTCCTCCAGGCCATATGGACAGTGTCAGTTGGGATAATGGTTCGAGTTGTCTGTGAGGTCACAGAGTTGATATACAGACACATGACAGACAGAATCTTCTCATTGTGATTTAAATCTCTGCAGTATTATTTGAACCACATACTGATCAAGCACTGATATAGGTGAAGTGATAAAACTACAATACATTACAGCCACAAATGTAACGCTAAGCTATGTATCAGCAAGGTTCAGGTTTAATAAAGGAATTATTTCTTGTTCAAGAAAGACTCATTTCACAGTGACATATTGATTCTGTTGTAATGTATCTGTGTTTTCAGCCACTGGCTTGGTAATGCTGACTTGGACTGTGACTATGAGGTTAATCTTTCCTCTTGACCTTGCATTTATATCCACAAATGAACAGAGGAGGGATTGTAGCTTCAGTTTTTACTTTTACAATTTTAGTGGACCAAAGATCAGTTGACCAAATAAAACAAACTTTAGTTATGATATCCAATATTTATTTAATACCAGACTGTTTTCAGTCTTTGACTGGCTGAAGTCCTTTATCCCAGAGGACATTTAAATACTCCATGATGATTCTAGGTTAGACCTGAACTGCAAACTGGATTTTTGCTTATAGTCAGATTTTTTTCTGTCAACTGGTCTAAACACAGTAAAACTTTCATTTCAGTCATTGTTTCATTTCAAATCAAATATACAAGAGACAAAACAATCTAAATGTGTCACTGTCCAACTCTCTGCTTACCAGCTGCTAGTTTCCACCATACTGACTACTGAAGGATTACTGTAATGACTCAGAAGGTGCTAGACCCAAAAGCACAAATTCAGAGGCAAAATCAAGTACAAACAAACACAATTTATTTAAATAACAAAACAATGAACCATGCTTCAAACTAAAGAAGCTAACGAAAGTAAAAGACCTCTAGCAAAAGGGCAGGATGAGAGCAGGGCATGTGGCTTTACAATCTGACAGAGAGTAAATGAAAAAGGGCTGAACATAAAAGGGAGAGTGAGACGAGAGGGAGGTTGATGACGGCCAGCTGTGGAAGAAGGGTGGGGGAAGCTCAGGTGAGGGGAATGAGGTGATTGCAGGGCAGGGAGTGGCAAGATCTGGGCGGGGAAGGTCAGGTGAGGAGAATGAGGTGATGTGATTGCAGGGCAGAGGGTGGCAATGACAGGAGGTTTAGTGAAAATGCAGATGAACAGAGCGAGTAAACAAAAACAGTCCTAAGCAGATGATCCCGTGATAATTACAATTTCAAAACTACCATACACTGTAAAAGTCCTCAATGTAAACAGAGCAGGAAGGAGAGCAAAATAACTCACTGATCTACAGTGGTGTGAGGACAGGATGATATCACACGATGCATGCATGTGCACATAGCAGGCACACGAACACACACTTCACACTTAAGGGCAGGCAGGGACACAGTCATTACACACTGTGGCAGCCCCAAAGAGTTTAAAGAAAATGTGGGTATATGACAGCTTATAGCAGACACATCATCCTCCACCAAGATGTCTGCGTGTGTTTAACGTGCCCAGGGCAAGAAGAGTCAGACATATCACACAGATAGGTTTTAATAAAAGGACACAGTAAAGCTCATGATGCCTCTGCACATATGTCTGTCACTGCCATTCCTCTGAGAAGAGCTGTGGAGGACAAAGCTCTCATAGAGTGGGCAGGAATACCTGGGGGGGGCCTTCTCACGCTGCCACATACAGTATGTCTGTGTAATAGCTTCACACAGCAAGTGGGCCAAGCTCTGTTTTGTCAGAGGCCTTCCCTGAGAATGCTCTCTGTAATGCACATCATGTGTTGTGCACTTTCATTGGAAGTCTAAAGGCTACTGCCTTATTGTGCTTCATGAAAAGCAAGTTCTTTAAAAATCCACTGAGTAGAGGAGATATTTTAGATGCTAAACATGTTGGCTTTCCCATTTTCTTCTCTAATGTTACATTTGTTGGTTTTCTTACAAAATACACTTAAGTAGAATATCATCTTATTGATATTTCTTTTCTCAGAAAGTAGTTCAGTTACATCACTTGTGAAACTTGGATTAGGTTACTGTCTGTATTTTTAACAATTAGTACTGGTATTGGTAGCCCTTCCACCCCTGCATACATAATCTATACAGTCATATATTCACATGTGTACACATACACATCCTTCAAAAGCAAAAAGAAGGAAAAATAGGAAAAAGATCAAAGTTAGGCTTTGATGTTTCATGACAGAAGCAGGCCCCCTGCTGCCGTTTCTATACTATATATATGTCCTCTACTGCTTCTAGCCATGTGTTTATCTTAGGAGTTTCCAATTTTTTCCAACTTCTTGTTATTATAGGCTTTGAGACATGTTCCCAACAGTATATTGTGTTTCTGCAGATCCCCCACTTTCCTGAACATCTGTTCTATTATATGTAAGATATCTGACCAGTAGATTGAATATATGTGTATGGTCAGCATGTCATTGGGGGGGTGAAGTGGGCGGGACAGGCAGTCAAACTGGCCATTCTGAACAGAGCTTCTACAGAGTGAGAAAGCTGCTGTGCTGTTTGATCCTTGCTGTATTTTCCCCAAAGCATAGATACATTTTATTAAGACCCAGAGAACTATATTCACTTATAGAAAAGGGATATACCAACAAATAATCTCCTTATCAGAACACAAAACTCAACATTATTTTAAATGAAGATCACATTTTGCTTCAGACCCCTCCTTAGTTTGCTGTCAGTGTACAAAGTTCATGATTGGGTTCAAAATCTGGGATTGGAAAATGTCCCTTTAGTTTCACTGACAGTAGCAGTCATTGTGTGTTTATGCCATATAGACCAGTTCAACATGGACAACTAAAAGAGACAGGCCATAAAGCTCGATGCCCCAGATGTAGATAAGAGGTGTAACAGTCACTTTTACACACATGCCTTAAGGTCTTTGAGGAGGCTTCATGGTAGGACCATTCCTCTAGTTGTGTGCTTTCTGGAGTAGGTTGGATCAACCCTGTGTCACAGTATAGCCTCAGGTCAGTGGTAGGTGCTCGTCTACATCATCCAGGGAGTCACAGTTTGTAGACCCACCATGTCTGAACACCTTCAGTCTGACTGGATATATTATACGTGATTCCACTCTTGTTTTCTTCTTCTTTCCATCTGTATCTAGCTTGAGAAGTCCTGGAAGAAGTAAATTCAGTTATCTCCAACCATTATCTCTTTTTTTACAAACAGGCTACTTACAGAACTTTTTTACCATGAGCGAGCAGAGCGCTGAATAATGTGCAGTGTGTCGGAGTAGTGATCTGATAATATCCACCTCATCATCCCCTCTGTGCCTTATTTCACCTGATAAATCTGTATGTTCTGCCCAGATTTATTTTCAAGGTATTCTACCTTTTTCCTTCATCTTTTTTTGTTCTTTTAGCAACTGTGTTTCTAGTCATCTCTCTCTCTCTTACAGCTGATGGATTCTTTGCTGAAAAAGAAAAATAAGATTAAGTTGACATCTAGCTCAAAATGGAATAAAACAAACAAAAGAATAAGAACAGTACAGTTTACAGTACATTACAATTAAAGTAATATGTGAGTGGCCACAGAAATGATCTAATAAAAAACAATTTGCTGAAGTCTTTCTAATTGTAGGATGTTGTGATTGTCTTAACATGGAGGTTAAAACTGGGATCTGAGCCCTTTAGTAGCCCTTTAGGGCCGGCTGCGGCTCAGAAGGTAGAGCGTGTTGTTGACTAATTGGAAGTTCGGCAGTTAAATTCCCGGCTCCTCCAGTCCACACGTCCATGTGTCCTTGGCCAACTTTGCTGAACCCCAAATTGCTCCCAATGGCTGCACCAGTAGTGTGTGAATGTGTTTGAGTGGTCAAAAAGACTAGAAAAGAGCTATATAAATACAGTCCATTTACTATTTAGCACACCAAGATATCTGACTCTGGTGATGATTAGATGACTAGTGATTCACTGTGAGTGCTGACATATAATTGTTCTTCTTTGGGAACATGGAAGATGATGAGCAGAAGAGGTCTAAGAATGGACATCACATACCATTTTTGTTATTTCATATTCGTACAAATTAGTCTCTATCCTGCAAATAGGATTCATCCAGTTCTGGCCTTGTTTAAGTCAATAGAAAGCCTTTAATAACTGAATGTGATCCAGTAGAACAACTCTACACTCGATCGTTCCTTTGTGGAACCTAAAATGTTGACAGTTTTTGACAAGCTCTATTTTCCCTCCGCTCTTTCTTTTAATTCCATCACTTTGCAGCTGGTTCAGTCTGTGAGTTTGAGGCTGAAGTATGAGCACACTGAAAGAAACCCGACTTCTGAACACACGCATAATGAAAAGATTAAGAGTAATTCAGCTCTGTTAAACGAGTTACGCTTACTTCAATTACATTCTTAATGTGAGTAAGATAACTTGGTTAAGGTGTTCACATGACAGAAAAAAAATAAAGTCTTTGGATCAAAAGCTGAAAATAGCAAACTCTGACTGTAATGAAATTATTAGAGTAAATGTACTGGATGTAGACGCAGGTCTGCTGGTTACACTGTTAGCCTCTTAAAGATGCGGCTGTTTCAGACATTAGTCTAACTGTTATTTCACATGTGTACCTGGATTTAATCATAGAAAAATATATTGTTAACATTTAAAATAAAAGTAGTAAAAGTAGTTATCATGATGTGTTACCAAATCCTGAATAATTGTCATAGAAAGCTGAAGTGAAACCAGAATGGCTATGTTTTATTCCAGAAGGGAGAAAAAAAAACTTGTATCAAGCCCTGGAATATAACCTCACTCAACAGTATGTTGGGTGGTTCACTTCAGATAAGATTGTCATTTAAAAAAATAATTATTTTCATCTTTATCCATTTCAAGCCACTTTCAACAGACACCACTTCCCACAAGCTCAAGATCTTTGTGGGTTAAAGGTCTCCATCTCAACACAGGCAAGTCCAGACAAGTCTGCTGCAGTTAAACATAGCAGCAGGACATACAGCACTGATCACAGCTAACACTGAGTGAGAAGAGGAGAGGTGTTAAACATCATGGATAATAGAGAACAGTACAGTTATATTTTGTGAACTGCTAACTGGAAAACTTGATGGGAGCTGTAGTTTTTTTTAGTGCTAACAAGTTAGTTCAAATCACAAAGAGTTCTCAGTCTGAGAGTAAGTGCTGTAGTATATACTTATTATGTTAGAAAATGGATAGTAAAGCCCAGGAAGGTTTTCAAATTGGTTAATGATGTAATGTAGTCATAAGCAGAGGTAAAGCAGCTATAGTTCAAACTCAATGACAACAGGGCAGCGTGTAACTGTGCAGTGGTGGAGTGTTTCAATGCAGCCTGTGTGTGTGTGTGTGTGTGTGTGTGTGTGTGTGTGTGTGTGTGTGTGTGTGTGTGTGTGTGTGTGTGTGTGTGTGTGTGTGTGTGTGTGTGTGTGTGTGTGTGTGTGTGTGTGTGTGTGTGTGTGTGTGTGTGTGTGTGTGTGTGTGTGTGTGTGTGTGTGTGAGTGAGAAAAAGAGAGCTTGTTTGATTCCTCCAACTGTGGATGCAGAATATTTAAAGCTTTGTCATTCGTCTCCGCTTTCTACATGTCTCATGATCCCTGTTACCTCACACTTGGTATGAGACGCTCTTCCGTTCACCGTCGCACAAACCCTGTGTGTGTGTGTGTGTGTGTGTGTGTGTGTGTGTGTGTGTGTGTGTGTGTGTGTGTGTGTGTTTGTGTGTGTGTGTGTGTGTGTGTGTGTGTGTGTGTGTGTGTGTGTGTGTGTGTGTGTGTGTGTGTGTGTGTGTGTGTGTGTGTGTGTGTGTGTGTGTGTGTGTGTGTGTGTGTTGGCATTTTGGGTGTGTTTGTGTAGTTTTTACTGCCAAAGCAACTGGTGTCTTTTTCCAGAAGGTTTGATCAAATAGACTAATTATCCAAGTGCCAGCAAATGAGTGTGTAGTACACAGCACAAATGTGTCACACACACACACACACATGCACACACACACACACTTTTGTATTTTCACAGTTAGGGAAGGGCTGTTTTTAGGCATAGGCGAGCTAGGCGGCTGTTTAGGGCACCACCAGCTGGGAGGCTGCCAAAGAAGGGAAGTGGAAATTTGTGTAATTAACTTGAGGCGTCCACTCTTACTGTGCTGCAGTGTTTTATTAAACCCACAGAAACCACTGACAGTCCTACAGCAGTCCAACCACAATGTACAGACCTCTTACCAATATACACACATACATAAATATATAAATGAATGAGCTTGCAAGTTACCCTGTGGCAACACTATACTCAACCTAAAGTGTGATGGGATACATATTTATCCTAAATAGAAATCACAGAGTTTTGTTGTTGTCCTCTTTACACCTTCAATACATTTTCATTCATGTTCCATACCGCTTATGCTCTAGAACAGGGATGTCAGACATACGGCCCGCGGGCCAGGACCGGCCCACCATGGGGTCCAATCTGGTCCACTGTAGAAATGTGCAAAGTATGAAAATTGCAGTAAAGTAATTCTAATTTTTCTGCTGATTCAGAGATTTGTTTTTTTCCACCCTGACCAGAATCCAATTGTCTGAAAAAACAATGATTACATATTGTGGTCATATCATATTTAAACATTCATAAATTGAACAATAATCAGGAGCGTCTGATGGTTTATTATAGTAAAGGTATAATATGTATATTATATATTATTTGGACATCATTATACAATGGTTTTACTGGTCCGGCCAACTTAAGATTGAATTGGATCGTATGTGGCCTTTGAACTAAAATGGGTTTGACACCCCTGCTCCAGAGGGTCGATGGGGGCTGAGAATGTCTCAGTGGGAGTGTTGAAAAGCTGCAGTCATACAGACAAGAAACATATTTCATATGACCTACATTCATCAAAACCACTGACATGCTACATGATGTTTTTCTGAGCACACTAATCCTAAAATGCAAAATAGGACATTAACCCTCACATACTGTTCATATCCTGACCCGTCACAGTATTTACATATAATAAGTCTCTATACCAAACCACTCTATACCTGAACCACAAATCATTCATAAAGACCTCATCAGTCACAGATAAACATGATGTATCCTTAATGAAGCTTTCAGAGAGCATAGAGAGTTTATTCTTGAGTTTTTATGATAAAAAAAACTATATACAGACACAAGAAAATGTATTTGTTACAGCTCTCAGATGTTAAAATGGGACATATTTGACCCTGAACAGTATGTAAGGGTTAAACATGAAAGTTTGATGTTAACTTGAAATAATACTTACTCATTGTAATAAGAATGAACACAACAGTGAAGAAATGGCCTGATTAACAGGCAGCATTCATCACCTGCAATCAAATGACACAAACAGGAAAGTGTGTACATGAGAACAGATAACTGTATAGGTGATGGTAGGAAGCAGGCTGAGACTTAACATAGCTGAAACTGCTCAGCTGATGTTCACCAGGTTAGCTGTTGACTGAAATAAGGCGAAGAAATATTTCCATTTTGTCAAAGTTCAGGTTTTTCAGTGTGTAGGGAAATGTTTAGTGTGTCTAATATATAATCATACACAGTAACAGCCTCTACATTAGCATTGGCCTCATCAACAAGTCATTGAGTCTTACATTTGTTTCTTAAATGTTTCAACTTGCTTGATTAATAAAGTTCTATCAGCTCCAATCATAACTCTCTATGGTCTATAAAAGCGTGTTGTGTGTGTGTGTGTGTGTGTGTGTGTGTGTGTGTGTGTGTGTGTGTGTGTGTGTGTGTGTGTGTGTGTGCGCACCATAGCCTCCTTGTCATCAGTTTAACCTCCACACGCTGACCTCTCAGGCCAGCTCATTGTCCTGCTGCCATTGTCTTTACCTCATTAAAAGTTTGTCTGTCTGATTTCATTTATCTGCAGACGCGTCCTCACAAAGAGTTAGTCCCCCCCCCCCCCCCCCCCTCTCTCTCTCAGTCTTCAGGACTCGCCTGCTGCTTAGTGCTGATGTCAGCATTCCTCCTGACAGCAATTTGATATGGCCAGGATATTGGATTAACATATGAATGAGTGCAGAGGCAGCAGGAGCAGATTTTGGAGCGTTGTATTGTTGTGTAACTGGAGGGTTAGTGGCTCCTGTGGGGACGTTTACATTAGATTTCCATCAGAATGGAGCTTTTGTTCAGACACTGAAGAATTGTGTGAATGAGTCTCGTATTGATCAGCCAAAGCCTCTGTGTGACAATGAATGTGTGTATTATATATCGTTGTAATGCCTGATCAATATACAGTTAATGCTCATATTATCAGATGATTTAAGTAAAAACTAAATGTGAAACATGTTTGAGGTGCTTTGAAAACTGTTTCCATTACATCACTTGTTGATCAGTCAGCCTTGGCAGGGTTTTATGTATAAAGTTACTTTTATTTTTGAATGTCTCACACTCCACATATTTTGTTTGAAAAAAAAGAAGAAGGAAACAATGACTATCAGCCAATATATTGTCATCACATTTATGAAACTCTCCAACATCGGTTTCAGAAATAGTTTGGACTCTAAATGTTGGATTGTGTTTCTCTCAGCTGTGTATAGGCCAACATGCACAGAGGACATCACAAAGGTTTGTTTTGTATTATATAAAAAAACAAACTTTAACCTCAATACAGATATGGAGTGTAACATTGAAGCATTCTGTCTCTTCACAATGGCACTGGATCAATCAATGTGAGCCAGTGTGACCTACATTTACCTATGAGACCAATCTGTGCAGACAATCATCATCCAGTCTAAGACCTGCAGTGCAGATCTGGTAGTGTGTGCTCAAACACGAGGGTGCCAACGTGTGCACAATGAAGAGGGAGAGTGCAAAAGAGGGAAAGATAAATGAGTGATGTGCGTTGTGGAGGGAACACCACCATTCATTACATGATGGTTACTTATGTTTTCATTTGCTCTAACCACATAAGCAATTTTTAACAGCTTGTTGGTTGAAGCTCAAACTTCTCCAAAGTTGAAAAAAATGACATCTCAGTTGAGTTTTACATCTGTCACTTTGATAGGATAATATGATTGAATAATTATGACACTGTGGCCATCGGCAGTAATATGCAGCAATATGTTTGTTGCATCAATCTCCAGTGTTTGATGTACAGAGGGTCATTCTACTCAAATCTTACTGAAAACACAGTTATGAGCAGCTTCACATTTATTTCAAGTTCCTACAGTCATGTTATTTAAAAAAGCTGTAAATATTTATACTGAACAATCAGAATCAGACGTGTCAGCAGGAAGAAGTTCTCTCTTTATATATCGGTTTGGTTTATTGGTTTATTTGCACATTTGAAGTCAGAGAAAAATAGTAATATGTGCTGGTGAGGTAGAAACCCACTGTGGGCTTATCTTAAAACCTCTCATATAACAATACAAAAATAAACCATCATTCACCTCAATTATTTTATGTACAAACATTGAGAAATAAAATAAAGCAAAACAACAAAAATGATCAATTAAATACCAAACAAACGAAATAAATAAATACATTCATAAACATTATAAAAATCTGGTTGCTTGTCTCACAGTATTTACAGCAGTGACATCATTGTCCTCATATAACCACTGCAACCTTTTTAATCATGTAAATAAAACATATAGAGTACAGATGGACTTTCAATGGAAGACATTTTTTAGATAAAGTCTATATATATTATATGTGATGTGTATATGGAGTTGTGGGTGCAAGTTTTCCTAAAGCTAGAGTCATAATGAGTTGTCATATTGTAAAATCCTAGTATGTTTATCATGTGTAAATCATATATTATTATTTCAGATATCATCAGGAATAAAAAACTCACAACAAATTAACTGCTGAGATTTGGGAACATGATGTCATCACTAAAAATAAGTCATGAAACACAAGTGTTCAGATGATCAGATTTAAAGAAACAAGGTTAGTTCAACTTATTTTAAAGAGTCCTGTATCACTAGGAATTATATCCATATTGGACAAATCAGCACGTAAGGGTCAATATTCAGTGTCAATACAGGAAGTAGTGTGTGCTTTATGTAGTGATGAGGGGGTCAGGGTGGTGAATGGGCCTTTTAATCTATACCTTCATTTGACTGAATGATCTTAATTCAAGGTCCAATTATTAGCTTTTCTGGAGCTGTCGACAACACGTCTTCATCAAGAAAATAGTGTAAGAAAGATTAAGGAGGCCATTCACATCTAATAGCAGAGACAGAGCTCACCATTTCCATTCTGTACAACCACCTGTTGATATTCAAGCCAGCTACATTCACTTAATGAAGGATGTGAGATGTGGTTGAAAGACCTTTAAAAAAGTGTGTAAATGAACCTAGAATGAACCTCAGGAATAAACTCTAGAGTTCTGTCAGCAAACGACACAATAAGAAGCACTTTGTTATTTGTTGTTATATTCTGATATGATGACACACGCTGCTGCTCTCAGATGGTGCCAGCCATCCAACTACGTTCAGCCAGTCAATCCAGCACTTGACTGTTGGAGGATACCCCCACCCCTCCTGCCCCCCTACCCCCCTACCCCTCTCTTCTTTCTCCTCACTCCCCCTCTGGATCCCATTGTACTCCAGCATATGCCAGTCACGTGCACCATGTGTGTGTCTCTTATAACCCTCTCAGTCGTTGTTTGTATCTCCCTCTCTGCCATCTGTCCCAGTGAAACCAGAGCCAGGTGCAGGACCCTGCTGCCTGCCGCCTGCGCTGATACTGTAATTGTGTGTGTGTGTGTGTGTGTGTGTGTGTGTGTGTGTGTGTGTGTGTGTGTGTGTGTGTGTGTGTGTGTGTGTGTGTGTGTGTGTGTGTGTGTGTGTGTGTGTGTGTGTGTGTGTGTGTGTGTGTGTGTGTGTGAGTGTGTGTGTCAGTCATTTTTTCAGTTGGTGCTCCTTCTGTTGGAGACAGAAGGAGTCATGGTGCTGAAACTAATAATCAATCATTTTGATTGGTTAGAAATTGGTGAACAACAGTTTTATAATCAATTCATTATTAAAGTCATGAATCTGTTTTATCATCAGGATTAGCAGCTTCTCTCTGTTTATGTTCTTGTAAAATAATTATCTTTGAGTTTTTAATTGTTTGGACAAAAGTTCTATCAACTTTTGATTTCTGACATTTTATAGACTGAACAACGAGTGAATCAATCAAATAAATAATCAACAGATTGATAGATGATGGAAATAAATGGGGGTGTTTTTCCCAGTGTGATGACATGATTGATACCAGTCTCATGTTTGTGTGCACAGAGCTGGAGGCAGGACATGGTTAGCCTACATTAGCTTAGCATAAAGACTGAAAGCAGAAGGAAACAGCGAGCCTGCTTCTGTCCACAGTGGGAAAAAAAGTCTCCTAACACCTCTGACCTGGTCTGGGTGATTGTTTATTAATCAGAAGGTAGAAATCATCACCCAAGTATATGTTAAACCTTTTTAGCCAACTTCATTCTAACGTATTACCACATGTTTTACACATGTTTTTGGAAATGATGGTGAATAGATCACATTTAAATGAAATGATAGCTCATTCCCCAGTTAATGCTGTTGAGGAGGGATAAAAATAAATAAAAAACTATTTCTCTACAAACAACATCCTGAAGTGTGGACATTACAGTAGGGTTGGCAGGTTTGGTTCCAATGTGCCTGTACAGAAACTAAAACCTGCACCACTGACTCTGCTAGATAGAAAAAATAGTTCCTAAAACATTTGTATGAGTTTAAAACCTTTTTGTGAACATATTCTTGTTCAGTATTACTAATAAATGAAATGTAGTGTAAATAAGTTCTATTATACTTGTTGATAGTAATGTAGGTTGCACAGGCTCTTTATCTGTGTAAAGTGTAATACAATCTACCTTTGTAAATGTCCTGTGTGCATGTTGATCTACATATACAGCTTAGAGACACTTAATCAAGTCTGTAGAGTCCAAATCATTAATGAAGCTGATATTGGAGAGTTACAGTTTGAATATAAACAGAGAAGCCAAAGCAGATAATTACTGGTTATAATGTAGTTTGGTGTAATAACTACATTGTGTAATGCAATGCATTATGTCTCTGATTATAACAGTAACATCAGTCATATTTAACTCTCCTTCACTTTGGTCAGAGTCATGCTAGCTGTTTCCTATCCCTGGAAGTCTTTATGCTAAGCTAGGCTAACCACGTCCAGCGCAGACATGAAACTAATATCACTCCTCTCATCTCACTCTCTGTTTACACACATTAAAAAGGTCGTGTGGGGTCATGCAGCAAATACACACAGCAGCTTTATCACTGTATCTCTGTGTGCATGATACTGGATGATATTGGAGAGTGTTGATCTTCATCAGCAGTTAAACACTCATTTATTCAGCTATTTAATCTTTCATCAGTAGAATCAGAGCATATCTAAATGTTGATAAAGCTTTTTGTCAGTAGAGAGAATGAAGATCTCTGTCACAGTCACCAAAAACAAGCTGAAGTCTGTTCACTGATTAACATCACATGGATGTTATATAGGAATGTAGGACACCTGATGTTGTCTCATCACATTTCTATCCTTCTCCTCCTTCCTGTGTCCCAGGTGATCAGCAGTAATCCATACTGGGTTCCCACCACCGAGGAAGAGTACCTGCACTTTGGAGAGAAAGCCGACTCGGCCAATCAGGCTCTGAAATACATGAACGCTGTGCGCCGCCGCAAAGGCCTGTATGTGGAGGAGAAGATAGTGGAGCACGCAGAGAAACAGAGAACACTCAGCAAGAACAAGTAGAGAAGAAAACACACAGAACATCCTCACAGCACCAGCTCCACCTGTCACACTGAGACATGCGTCCATCATCCATCCCTGCAGGACTGCACACACACACACACACACACACACACACACACAGACTGTGCTCTTCCATCACTGAGATTCGTGATCTCTTGCAGAGGGACAGATGTGCGTCTTCATCACAGCAGCAGTCAAACTGCAGCTGCACTCTTGCTGTTTATTCAACAGTCTAATTTCACTCTACACATATTTTCAATTCTTCATGAATAGGCCTGAATAATATGTTCATAATGAGAATACAATATTGTCATGAAGTCAGACATTTTTTCATGAATACATTTGTTTTCATTTGTTTAAAACTAAATAACTATTCAGGCATAAATATGAGATGTGCAGTAAATATTGGCAATTTGTAGTGTTCTATTCAGTGATAAATAAATGAAATGAACAAATGTGTTGGATTTCAGATTATTCATCATTGTGTTCTAATTGAACTCTTGTTAGCAGTAAGATCAGCACATTAGCACACACAGCTTTAAAGGTATATGATACAATACAAATAATAATGAAATGATTCTTTTTTTCATATCTTCTCCAGGAAAGTCAAAACAAAGTACCTTTCAATAATAAACACTTTTCTTTTATCAATATACCACATTTTGTTGTTTGATGCACACATTGAAAATACAAATAAAGTCAGGTGAATGGAAACGTCTTTTAATCAGTCTTTGAACAACAGGTGAACAATGATGTGAAATTTGTCTACAGGCAATTATAGACATACATACAAATATTAAGAATAAAGTCCCCATTAATAAATAAATAATGTATACATTTACTATTTTACTGTCAAGGAAATTCCTATTTTGTCTACTGAATGAAATAATGAACAGACTCATTAGTGCTGACGTGTCTCCTCTCTGCTTCAAAACATGAGCAGTGATGTCACTCAGCATTTATGTACAGGTATCATTTCATCTCATCAAATCATAATAAGATGCTTAAGATCTTACTTCTCACTAAGGATCATTGACATCTTTAGTCTTTATTTGGGTCCTCATTATCTTCCACAAAGTGGTCGCTACTAGTTTTCCTGGGGTCCCACTCCAACACAAATCACAGTGTCAGCATATAGAAAAAGGGAAGACGAGGAAAATTTTAAAATCAGAAAAATAAGTGAAAATAATTTTGCATATGAAACAATAAAAAATAGTAACTTACAATGAAAACAAAAATAAAGTTTTCACAAAAACTACAAAAAAAAAAAAAAGATCTTTTATTTTGATATCAATCAATCTTTATTTATATAGCGCCAAATCACAACAAAGTCATCTCAAGGCACTTTACACATAGAGCAGGTCTAGATTGTACCCTTTAAGTTTAATTTTAAAGAGACCCAACATTCCCACATGAGCAGCACTTGGTTTTAACAGGAAGAAACCTCAGACAGAACCAGGCTCAAAGCGGGCCGAATCTGAAAGACGGTCCCGGGGCATTATGATTAATTTAATGCTGATATCACTACAACTATGTCGTCAATATAATTTATTGTAAAAATGATGTGATCCCACCAGGTTTTCAGTGTAAAGTGTGTGTGCTGTACTTCAAACATGAATTGAAGTTCTGATTCAATGTATCACAGTGAAAAGGTAAGCTTTTCCTCCATTTTCTTCCTTGGATTGCTTTGTATAATGAACTAAAAATGTAATGACAGTAATAAAACCAATGTGGATTTCAAATCTCACAAATGCTGAAACAGATGATTAGCTGGCTGCTACAGTAGCAGCAGAGTGTGAGCTGTAAAGTTATGGGAGGTAAATGATTTTAACAGCTGCTCTGCACTTCTTCAACGCTTCATTTCTGCACTAATGCAATCAAACCCTGCATCACCATCTGATGTGTTCACATGTCACACTGTCTAGTATCCTCCTCCTGTTGATAGCCTCGTCCCAGTGTGTCCACTGACTGCTAATGGCTGCCGAGCTCCTCCTGTGAGACCTCAGCTAATGCCACGGCCGGGACGGGCTCGTCTCGCATCATAGAGTCAGTTACAGTCATGCATAATTGAAAAGCTCCCCCTCCCCTCCACCCCATCCAACAAAATCCCGCAGTTTTGCTTTAGTCAAGTGGCTCAAATTAATTCCACAGCCCCCACCCTTCACCTCCTGCTTTCTTGAATTTCATTACATGGACCCTGAAGACGGAGTTATAATTTGGAAAACACAAACATGGAGGATTTTGGGAAATGAGAAGAGTTTTAATGATTAGAGAGGGAAGCTCTGTGCTCTCTACACAACCTGACTTCTACATCTATATGTTCTCATGTCGTTATCGTGTTGTTCTCCACACACAAACCCAAATAATGACTAATGCTTCTCAGAGCTGCACTGACCTCAGCTCGGTATAATGAGGAATCTGTTGTCACATCCTCCTCCAAGCTCTCCTCACACCTCCAATTTTCCATGAATCTATTTTTTATTTCACACCTCATATCCACTCATTCCTTCATTCCCTCCCCATCAACAGACCGGTTGGTGTCAGATTGACAGTTTATGAAGCAATCACATGTCAAACAGACTCTCTTGTTCACTGCTAACATGATGGAGGTGATTTTATTCATAAATAGAAGATATTTTGCAAATTCTTTGGTCAATATTTATATTCTGGAGCATTACTTATTTATTTTATACTGGTCCTTTATGCAGCCCCTCAGTTCAACCTGTGTCTGAAACAGGCCGGTTTAGCTCCTGTCTCTTTAAGGCCTCCACTCTCTTTTGATTGGCCAGCTCTTGGAAGCTGCCACTCGGTAGAGATCCACTGGCTCCGGAGGCTACATCAACAAACTATAGTAGCAGGATTTCACCACTTTTATTCTCATTCTTTAGTTGAAATGTCAACTTCTCACATACATCTGTTCATGTTGGAGCTGAATCAGATATCATACTACATACTACAGAATAGACAGCAGGTTATGGGTGTGCTGGAGGAAGAAAACAGTCCCGGCAGTAGAAAGCAGAGGAAAACGAGGGTGCAGATGTTTGTGCTGCCTACGCCGGTCTTAAAAGTTCAACTGAAAAGAACACAAGGACAATGACAAAACACACAAAAGCTGCAAGTCTGCACACACCCGAAATGAGTTAACCCTCAGAATGAAGTTTATCAATGTATGTGAGTCCTGTAGGTGTGCTCTGGTTTAGTAAGAAACACTCCAGTTGTTTATGGCAGGTTTCAGTGAGCCAGAGAAGATATTGATTACTGTCAGTAATAAGTGTTGAGTAAAGCCAGCGTCAGGTGATGTTGCTTTGGGATTGGTTGTGAGGACTGAGGAAAGTGATGGAGATTGGACAGATTTAGTGTAGTTAGTTGTGGCGATGTAATGAGGAGTTGGAGTCAGGGTTGGACAGGAATACAGGGATGAGATGGAGATCGGGGACGTGAAGTTGTTTGAAAGTACATGTCCAGAGCCTCTGCAGCTGCTAAGTATTCCAGCTTCTTTAAGAATATCCATGCAGTTTGGATGCAGATGGGGCGGCTGTGGTTCAGGAGGTAGAGCGGGTCGTCTACTAATCGGAAGATCGGCGGTTCGATTCCCGGCTCCTCCAGTCCACATGTCGATGTGTCCTCAGACAAGATACTGAACCCCAAATAGTTCCCGATGGCTACGCCAACAATGTATGAAAGTGCTTTGACTACTCAAAAAGACTAGAAATGTGCTTTATAAATACAGTCCATTTACCACAGATGATTACTGAGGTTGTGAAGATCTGAAGTGGAGTACAGTGGCATCATAGTCCGGTTGGGGAATGTTGCATGAAGTTAGCCTTAGCTTGTTACCAAGAGCTGGGTAACTGCAGACGGAGAGGTTATGTGCACCCCATAACCCACAGTATAGCAGCAGGAGAACCCCAACAGTCTAACGAAGAGGAGAAGTACCTTAATGAGGCCTTGCAATCCTGCTTGAAGTTTGGAGGTCCACCTGGTGCAGCAGTGGCTGGCAGATAGAAGCAGACTGAGAGCACTCCAGGACAAAGAAGATCCCAGCAGGTTAAGTAGGAGGGTTGATAGCAGGTCGACAAAGTGGCGGGTTAGACCATGAGCAGATCTGGAGATTTTAATCCGTTTAAAGTGTTTGTCTGGGTTGGAGGGGAATCGATAAAAGCTTGCAGGAAAAACTTAACCGTTGAAGTTATATCATCAAACGCATTGATCAAACAGCAGAACTTAGGTTCAGAAGCAGAGCAGCAGCCATTGTGCAACAGGACCTCCATCTTTGAAGGATGATGTCAGATATCCACCATCAGCTACCTCATCTTCATCAAGCAATCCAGCATACATTCACATTATATCTACATCATGATTTAAACTGACTGAGTAAATTGAATTCTCCCTTTAAGTTAATAAAAAGTAAAGTGGAATTTTTAGTTAATATTACATACAATAAGTCAGAAGGCTTTCCTCTCTCTATTCTCTCCTCTCAGATGTTTCCTGAGGACAGCAGTCTGCTGTTGATCAATGTAAACACTCTCCTCCTTTCTTTCCTTCCTCTAATCTTTCTTTCCCCCTCCAAGCTTCCCCTTTACCCTCACACACCCACACGTCTGAGTAAAGAAAGCAAAGATCAAGATCAGTATCTCAGGCTGTATGATTGTGTGCACAGAGGTAACATGAGAGCAAGAAACACACACACACACACAGAGGAAGCGTGATGCTGACTGATGAAGGCCTCATGTGTCATAGCTTAGTCCAGGTGTCATGAGGTGGAGCTAAGAGGGGCCAGTCAGGGGTCAGACAGAGGCAGACCCCCCCACACACACACACACCCCTCCAATGTGTGCGTATGTGTGACTGTGAGTCTGATTGAAACAGGACGTGAAGTGGCCTTAGCTGTGATCTGACTGAGTGGTGCTTAAATGGAGCACCTCTACCCCACACACACACACACACACACACACACACACCCACACACACCTACTGCTTTATCTGATCATATCTGCTGCTGAGGTGTGTATCTGAAAAATACAATGTATGTTCCTTCCTATACTTCCCACACTCAATGACAACAGGGCAGCGTGTAACTGTGCAGTGTTGGAGTGTTTCAATGCAGCCTGTTTGTGTGTGTGTGTGTGTGTGTGTGTGTGTGTGTGTGTGTGTGTGTGTCTGTGTGTGTGTGTGTGTGTGTGTGTGTGTGTGTGTGTGTGTGTGTGTGTGTGTGTGTGTGTGTGTGTGTGTGTGTGTGTGTGTGTGTGTGTGTAACCTCACACTGATGTTTCCTCCCTGAGCTCCACATGGCTCATTTACAGGCTGTACAGCTGTGAAAAAAGGACCTGGGGAAAGCTAACCCCAACACACACACACACACACAAACAAACACACACACACACACACATACCTTAAGCAGTCATAAGCTGTTTTACCTTTTGTGTTTGTAGGTCATTTCCAAAGAGAAGCGTGGTATATTGCGTGGTCGGTTTTGCACCATATGTAAAATGAATCCACTCTTTTTCTCTCCTCTGGTCTTTTCTGCTCTTCCTGTTGCTCTGCTGAAAAGCTTCATATTTTCATGCTTCATGTCACATACAACAGTTAAACAGTTCAACCTTTTTGAAAAATAAATATTTGCTTTTATCAGGATTGTAAAAATGTAAAGATTTGATGTGAATCCCAGTTCTGTTTGGAGTTGGGGTCAGAGTTCAAACACTGGACGCAAATCTGGGGAAATCTGCTGGTCTGGTTCATTCCAAAGTCTAAAAATACACCTACCAACACTTCTAAAGTTCATGAATTAAAAGATTTGGCTGGCTTTCCTACAAGTACTGTGTGTGTACCCAAAGCTCTGTGCTGTAAACCTTTAAATTAACCATTAAAAGACCAATAAAACCACGTCAATAAACAGTTCCCTTAACAGCTTCACAAGCTTGTTGTGCTTCATATCACAACCTCTCAACTTTGTGCTACATTATACATTTCTAAAAGAACTTCTCGAAGTTAAGAGGTTCTGATATGTACGACAACGTAGAGATGAACTTAAAGTTATGACCCATGAACCCATCTTAAACTATTTTTTTAATGTTTCTAATAAGGTTTCCATAAGATGTGTTGTTCATCCTCCTGCAGGCGCTCTCTCCTCTCTGCTCCTCTTTTACAGGACGGTGACTGTGCACTGAATCAAAACACTGCTATAGACAGAGAAGAAGTAGGAAAAAAAAGTCACTTCCTTATTCCCCTGTTGAAGACAGAAGGGTGAGGGGGAGTTTTTTTGCAGCATCAGCATGGACAGTAAAAAAAAACAAAAAAACAAAAAAAAACCCTCTTCCTGTCCTCACTCCATCAGGTTGTAAAGACAGTAGAAGCTGTTGTGTTGAGTGTGCAGTAGCAGGCTGCTGTCTGTCTCTAGAGGTGAGACGAGACCCGGCTGGAAGCTGCCGCTCTCAAATTAATTGTCTTTGTTTCCTGCGAGCCGAGCCGGGCTACCTCTGCCATTACCTCATTCATCTCCCCCTCTACAGCACAAAGCACACTGACTGTTATTGAGCTGAGGAGGAGGAGGAGGAGGAAGAGGAGGAGGAGGCCCAGTGCTCACTCTGTATTTGAGCAACCCTACAGGACTGTTAAAGGGTCAGTTCAACCAGATTATAGGTTTGAGATATTTGTCTCGGAGATTTGGCTCTAACCAAACACAACGCAGGTGATTGCAGTGTTAAATATATAATCTGCTTAGCTAGACAGCACTAAAACTAAATGAGAATCTATGTACTGTATACGTTTTTGTAATTCAGATGAACTGATCCTTTAAAGAATCAGGACAAAGACTTGAAGCAGTAGTAAACATGCACTGTAGAAAATAACAAATACACCTTCGAAAAGTGTATTAATATTGTCATTTGTGGTTATAGCTCATAGATGAATACCTTTACTGCAGCAGTGGAGACCACAGCAGCACACACAGTAAAATACTGAATATTTTAGAGAATAAGGTGGTTGGTACAGTGTTGGACTGACACCTTTTTATGAATTGTTAGTTTTATCAAATTATGAATCACTTCTTTGTCTTATTTCAAAATCAGGCACTAGTGTCACTGTTCACATACCTTCCAGTATGTACAGCAGTAAGGTAATACATCACTGTTCATACTGCTGCTGATTCTGTCAGTTCACTAATATATTCAGTGTGACTCTGTTTCAAGCTTTCAAGGCACTGTTTAGTTTAATAGTTCAGCAGTCAACTATTGATGAGCGTTATCACATCATGATGTCAACATCATGATGTGATAACGCTCATCAATAGTTCATCAATCAATTTTGATTGATTGAATTTTAAACTGCTGTCTGTCAACAGGCTCCATTCCCAAGGCTGCATTATTACCCCCAAACTTTGATTTTATTGTGATTGGATAACTCTGCTGTCAGGATGAAACCTTCTAACATATTTAGTTTGGGACATACTAGGTTTCCAAATGTGACCATAATTTTGAACTTCAAGAGAATGGGTCAAGCCTTGTGGAGTATTTTGTTTCTCTCGTCATTGATGACCCCTTTCTCCTCAAGGGTCCTTGGGCACTTGCCCACATTGTAGATCTGCCTATATCCATTCCTGATTTTTTAAACTGCTCTTCCACTTTTAAAGAAGCTGTCTCTTGATTTTTCTGATCATATTCAACTAAGGCGTATTTGTAATCTCCCATTTTTAGCTACGGTTTTAGAAAAGGTATAAACAGATCAACTGTTCACTTTAGCAAAAAATATATAGTACTGAAATGTCTCTTCTTAAGGTCATCAATCCAAGAAAGTATTGGCAGCTTTCGATACCTTTGACCCAGATATCCTTTTGGACCGTCTTGAAACCTGTTTGGGTATCATCAGTGGCACTGCTCTGCAATGGTTCAGGTCCTAGGTTAAAAGACAGGTGTGTCTGCATTGGCGCTGACTCCAAGTCTGCTGCAACTGGTGTTCACAGTGGAGTGCACAAAAGTTCAGTACTTGGTCCAATCCTCTTTTCCATTTACATGCTCCCTTTAGGCCACCTTCCATCCATTTACTTGTGTGTTTTTTCTACTCCTATCTATCTAAGCTGTGACCCTACCCAACCAATCACCAATTCATTCTCACCTCTGGTGTTTTGCAAGTACGCAGAGGACTCAGAAATGATGCTTGCAGTCGCTGCTTCTAGCTGTGAATGTTCAAGAAACAGCTCCAATAAAGAATTGCTGCTAAATTACACAAAAACTGTACTCAGACCTCTCATCTGGCTCTGGGAGAGACATCAACCTGTCAGAAAAGCATGTAATATTGTCTACTTGTCTTTTAACTTGTCTATGAATGGTGACAGATTCCAGTTGGGCTCTATAAACTCTGGTTTTGACCAATAAAGATTTTTTATTTTATCTGTCCACGGGGGGAAATTGGTGGCACGGCTGAGTGGCAGCACTGTGTCAGCTCTCTTGATACATCTGTGTCCCCAACCCAAACACTTCCTCTTCTGCCTCTCTCCAAAACCTCTCTGATAATCAGAAACCCAACCTACTTATAAAGATGGGAATTTTTAAAAAACAAGCAGAAAGTAGAATCGACATACAGCCATTGGAAAGTTTTGAACTGAGGAACTCGATGTTTGCTTTTTCCTGCTTTCTTCTTCCTCGAGTGTTTTTGCTGTTGATTACTCCACCACAGTGTCAGGGAGCAATGGCAATTCCTGCACGAACAAGAATGTGGCTTGTGCGAGTATGTACACAATCATTTTTTTGCACACACCTGCAATGCAGATGGTGGGATGGGACTTTTAACAGAGCATACTGAGAGCAAAAAGATGAGGTTGGCCTCATTCCATCCTTCTCCAGCTCTCCATATCTCCTCATTCAACAGGCACCAGGGGTTTCTACTTGTCTCTCTCTCTCTGTCTGTCTGCTGAGACAATACTCTGTTAATGTGTTCTGCAGAGCTCAGTTGATTTTCTCTCCTAGAGAAATGCCCTGAAGGAGCTCTCTGGCAAGTCTCTATAGACACAACACACAAGATCCCTTACACTGCTGTCCATCTGCCAAGACAGCACAGGCCACTGACACACACACACACACACACACACACAAACACACACAGGCTCACACTGATGCCAGGACAGTGATGTGGTTAAGTGAACACTTTGTCATGCTGGCGCTGTACGCTGCATTGTCTGCTAGGCAAATCTTTGGCTGACTCTATTCACTGCCAGCTGACTCTGCCTTCATTCATTCTCTCTCCATTTGTTCGGGGCTGTGGAGGAGTGGAGTGTGTTGAGAGGCCAATTACCCGGCTGGTGTGCCAGCTTGTGCCAGGCCAATAGGCCAGTGTTAAGAGTGTGTGTGTGTGTGTGTGTGTGTGTGTGTGTGTGTGTGTGTGTGTGTGTGTGTGTGTGTGTGTGTGTGTGTGTGTGTGTGTGTGTTATTGTATCTTGTGCTTCTTTACTTGTGAGAGCTGGTCTGTTTTTCATGTTCAGCTTGACTTCTCCAAGACCTTTAGTTACAGCTTGGGTTTAGGCCAGCAACGCCCCCTGAATGACAATTGTAGTCAGTTAGAAGGTAATCTAAAACACATAAACAAACTGGTAAGAAAGTGATGTCTTTCTTTTCAAAACCACTTCTTCATAAAAGCTGCCATCGTAAATCTGTCTGCCACACTTGCATGCCCCCTGTGTACATTGAAAAGTTACTGGTTGCTGTAATTGTTTTTCTTGACCGTACAGGCTGTGAAGAGAACATTCCATAATGCAACTTCTATGCTAGAGATAGGGCCGGTTATCAGTACTCAATACCTTTAAGTTATCCACCGAAATGAATCGATACCAAGTAGTATGGAAACATCTCCCATCAATCGATACCTGCAATCAATCCTTTTTGCACCCAGAGCTAGAAAATATGACTATTTGTATGGAGTTGCTCACAGCCAATCAACACAAGTGTTCTTCGAATTAATGTGACATGATTGGCCCACTGCCACAGCAGATACAACCTGTCTGTGGTGGTGAAATCATGGTGAATTTGAGTTAGCACGCTTAACAGTTCAGCAGCCAAGATGTCCCCTAAACGCTCTAAAGTGTGTCTACACTACACACCTGTTACACAAGTGCACAAAATGTATAATGGGTATCGAATGAAGTACTCAGTTGGTATCAGGATCACTTTAAGAGTAATTGGATTGGTACTGGTATCATCATTTTTTAAATGATACCCAGCCCTATTATTCACTGGTCTAAATGAGTCAAATAAAGTAGGCATCTTCCACAGTTACAGTCTTTTTAATCCAATATTTACAGCAGATTACAGTTTGATTCTAAAAAACTCAATTTATCTAACTTTAACTTATGAAGCTTTATTTTAGCTTCAGCTAAAGTTTTTGCACAAAGCAGGAGGATTTTGCATTGCATTCATGGTAGGAGGGGATCTCTTCACAGTCAATATGCTGCAGGGGCCATGGGAGCCAGAACAAACCTGGACCCTGCTGTGGCCCCACTAAAATGCAGTGTCTAGAAATGAAAATACAAATGTTTGCTGTTGTCATGGCCATATCTCCCCCTTTCATCCAGTTTCCTCAAGTGTGTGAAACTGCGGTCCCTCTGGGTTGTAACAGCTGCTAATTTTTTGCCGACATGTTTGGTCAAACACGATAAAGCAGCCTAACTGATGTCTGCTGAGACCAAGAAAGGTTGTTGGCATTCTTTGATTAAAAAACTGCCAAGTATCAAACAAAAGTGAAATGAACTGAAGTGAACTGTGAAGCCATTCATACTCTGTCCTCACAACAGTAGAAAGTTGGCAACATAATGTATATGAAGCAACCAGGAGAGCTAGCTTATATGTCAGTGTAGCTAATGACATCAGACTGGTGAGCTAGCAGTGACAGAGTTCTGTTAACAAACAAAAGATGACCAACACCTCTACAAATACACTGGTGTATAATTCATTCCAAGTTTCTAAAACTCTAAAATTCCCAGAAACAATATAGAGGTCATAACTTCAGTAACCTTACTGATAGCTATGGCACAGCAGGCTACTGTGAATACAGGACTTCATTCTTCTAAGTCATTTCTGAAGTCCATTACAAATAAATAATATCAGTCAATCTCTGCTCAGAGTGCAACAAGCTACACCTTCAGTTCTGCAGGAAATAAGTTGCCTTTTCTGCCTTTGAGAAGTGTTGTTTTAAACTTTATAAAGATTCTCTCAGGTGTCAAACAAGCCATTTTTTGGGATATTATTAAAATGAGCAAACATCCTGTTCTCACGTGATGATGTTAATCACATAATGATAACTAAACATGTAATGCTGTCATAAGGGAATGAGCTGTGTTTTGGAGTTTTAGCAATCTATTGTGACTTCATGTTCTAGTGGGAGTCTAGACACTGCATTTTAGTGGGGCCACAGCAGGGTCCAGGTTTGTTCCTACTGGCTCCAATGGCCCCTGCAGCATATTGACTGAAGAGATCCCCTTCGACTGCAATGTAAAATCCATAGTCTTTGCTTTGTGCAAAAAGTTTAGCTAAAGCTAAAATAAGGCTTTATTAGTTGGAGTTAAATAAATTGAGTTTTTAGAGTAACTATAAATATGGCATTAAAAAGCTGTAACTGTGGAAGATGCCTACTTTATTTGACTCATTTAGACTGCTGAATCCTTGAGTAACTGTGACACAAATGATCATATCAGACATGTAGTGAGATTAGCACCAGCAACAAATTCCTAAATCCCACGTGTGATTACTTAATGTTAGTGATTTATGAAGTCGACAGAGTCGATGGAAAGTCCGTACAAGTAACAAAAACAATGTGTGCGTGCTGGGATCAGCTCAGGACGCTGACACAGCCAGACAGACCTCGATGATTATTTGACTATGTACTTCAACAGTCCAGCTCTGAGAGCCCATTAGAGCCCGTTGCTGTATGATGTGGGAGAATGGGCTCTGTTCCACTTGCTTCAGTCTGCAGGACCTGTAATCTGAGACGCAGCAGGGCGATTGAAACTGACAGAAGGTATAAAAGTTGGTCTAGAAGGCAGCAATGAGAAAACCAGACAGCCACAGAGTGTGCTGCTATTCTCCTTTTCTATACATCAATGTTTCAGTGGATTTGGTTTGAGTCTGGTCGCCTCAATCTGCTTCCATTAGAGAAATGATCACTCTGTTGCATAGCCATGTGGTTTGTAAGTAAAATAAGTCTTTTCTCCTCCTCTTTTGTCTCCCTGCTCTCCTCTCTGCTTTCATGTGCAGGCTGTCTGCACATCCCTAACAAAGAACTTATCTGAAGAGAAATGCACAGTCAGCGTGTTTTTGACAATGTTAATGCATATATTCATGTAGATAACTGAAGAGCCTTAGTATGCCATGCAGTGAACCACATGGCATGCTGTTGCATAAACAGTAATAAATATATGTTTATAAAATGTTTCTTTAATGAAGTCTATTCACTACAAGCCAAAGATTTTCATCAGTTAAACACCAGCAGCTTATAGAAGAGGTCAATTGATGCAGCTCTGTCTTTAACAATAGCAGGACAGAGAGGGCTGGATGGTGGAAATGTTTGTTAGACAGCAGAGATAACAGTTGAAAAGGTGTAAAGATGACATAACAAGTATAACAGTATAGTTGGATATCATGGATAAAGGAGAAACCAACAGTTACGAGGACATGTAATGCACACACTAATGTTAATGCTAACAAATGAATCATTGTTAAATTGTATTTTAAATCATGGAGGGTTTAAATTCTTATAGCAAATGATGTTATAGATATCAATTTAACTTGGACTATGTAAAGTTAACCAGGGAATATTTTCACACTCTCACAAAGACAGATGAAGATTAGCTTCAGTAAGAGACTGAATTGTTTTACAGAAGCTGTTGGAACAGGGGCTGAGTCTGAAGATGACGTCAGGACTTTATCTCTCTATATGTACTACAATCCAGACTCCAAGATGGCATTCATTGAAAGTTTCTCACGCAAAACACACACAAAAAAATGACTTCCCCGTTTGCTTCAGGGCCTCTTTCCCATTGACATTAGGATGACCTCAAGCACACAGCTTTTCTACACTTTTAAGTAAAATTGTATTTATTTTATTTCATAAATATGAAAAGAACATAATTTAAAATTAATAAAACAAAGAGTAATGATAAACTTTGTTTGCAGTTAAAGGTGTACCATCCATGGTTTAACAGATATATCTTTAATACGTTGTTGCAGTACCACAGTTGGCCACTGGGGCAAAGTGAGAACAGGGCTATCTAATGGCGCTTTTCCACTACACAGTTCCATCACGACTCGCCTCGACTCGCCTCGCCTCGCCTCGGCTTTTTTTGCGTTTCCACTAGTGAAAGTACCTGGTACCTGGTACTTTTTTAGTACCTGCTCTGGTGAGGTTCCAAGCGAGCCAAGCCGGTACTAAAATGTGACGTCAACAGACTGCCGGCCACTGATGGGTCAGAAGAGTTGTCGCTGGAAGAGTCATGAGCCGTCCCACACAAGAATCAAACCCGGCATTTTTAAATACCGGCAGCAGCGTTACAACCATAGTTACAACTATACGGCTCAATTTTCTTGCTTTGTGTGTGACAAAAAGCCACAAACAGCAGCAAGTACACCACTGCCTCCATGTCCTCCATTGTTTATGTGTTTTGTGTCGCGTATAGAACGAAGTCACGGCAGTTTCGCGGAGCCGTGCTATGACGACCCCGCCCACGTTGAGTAGGTACTATTTTGTAATGGAAAAGGTCTGTTCTGGAACCGTACCGAGGCGAGGCGAGCTGAGTCGAGGCGAGTCGTGCTGGAACTGTGTAGTGGAAAAGCGCCATAACTGTCTGAATACATCCTTTAGCACAGTTCTTAGGAGCAGTGTGTATGATTTAGTGGCTTGTTTGCAGATAAAATAACTTGTATTGTTTGGTACTTATCAAATCAACTGTGAAAGTATCTGCAAGGCAACCACCAGCAAGTCATGGATTCAAATATGTCATCAGCAGAGTATGATTGTGAAACTTTCTTTCATCAGATGAATGTAATCCTTTATATGCTCGTCCCTGCAATGTTACAGTTTTCATTCACATCACAGCTGCACTGGCAATTTTCACTGAAATGTTACTAGACCTTGAGGTGGGAAATTGGTGGTACATTTATCCCTGAATATTGGTCCCTGCTCCCATTCACAGATGACCCCGTGCAGGAAATGTTCCTCAACATTTCTCGGATAGACTGCATGTGTGAAGGAGGCTTAACAGAACCAGTAGGTTCTAAAGGTAGATTCATATGTAGGTGTGCTTGAGATTTCTGTTCTGTTCTTCAGTACATTCTCAGTGGATTACATACACACACACACACACACACACACACACAAACCTGTTACAACTGAACCCGTACTGACTGTGCCAAACTCTGCTAGGCCGACTCGCCCACTCTCTCTGAAGACCCCAGACTGCCGGCGGACTGCTGTCTTTCCAAACAGCCTGAACTAAGCATGGATCAGTTTCCACTCAAACATCCCTCCTGACACCATGTTTCTGCACCATCAAACACTGCGCTGTTCTCTGTTTGCCTGCAAATGGAGGTGAGAGTGATCAGTGATTCACCTGTGTTCTGTCCCCATACAAAACAATAAGACTGACGAAAAAAGAAAGACAATGTAGACAGTTGGGTAACAGTTTCCACTGTGTGTCAGCAGACGTGATGAGTTGATAGAGGTGTGATGGAGCCAGATGAGCTGCAGCATAAGTCCAGGACTCTGAGGTAATGGACTGAGGTAATGGTAACGTGTCATTGTGCAACAACATATGTGACTATAAATGTATTTTATTTGTGTGAAATGCTACAATCTCCAGGAAAAATGAAACAATCTCATATACTTATATTATATAAATATCTAAACCTGGATGAAATAACTGAAATGGGAAACAGAATTGTGCTGTGAGACATTCAGTTGTTGGTAGACGTCACAGAACTCATATAATGACTAGAAAGTGATATTAAATTAGATTTATTCTTGTTTGTTTCCACTTCTAATATATTTAATAAAAAGAAAATGTGGTGTTACGTCCTATCAAATGTTTAACAACTCTATTGGTAATGATCCTGCTTAACCCTTACATACTGTTCATATTCTACACCCTTGCAGGATTTCCTGGGTCAATTTTAACCCGATCTAAGAATCTCCTCATAAAAAGTGTCTATACTAAATATTGAACCACAGTTCTGTTTAGAAAGCATCAATAGTTGATCTGACTGATCAATAAATGTGTGATTAAATCTTGATTCATGTATTTTTTATTTTTTACACCACTCGTTTATGGAGATATAACGGCTCCTATCACACAATATCATGTCCTATTTGACCTAAGACATGAAAATATAACATAGCAATAATGATGTAAATGTATTTTATGTAAAGGTAAAATGAGCAGAACTTTATGGAAGTGTGGGGTTTATTGTAGAACCATTAGAGCCATCAGTCTTCACTGCTACATCATAAAAAGAAATCCTCATAACTACTATCTTATTAAAACTATCAACTATTCATTTCACTAAAACACATGTCAATAGATACGAGTCAAATCTGACCCAGAACAGCCTCAATGGACAAACATTTATATCACCTATACAAAAGTATAACATTTAAAATATTTTCATTTTTGTGCATTTTAGGCCAAGTCATTCAATTTCAGAATAAAAGACATTTGGGGTGTTTTTACAGATGTCAAATGTCAAAATGGGTCAAATTTGACTTGAACAGTATGTAAGGGTTCAGAGTAATGTATTATTGATCATGATCACACACAATCTGTTCTGAAACAACTCAGCTCACCATCTGTAGCTCTCTGACATTTAACAGCATTCTGATGTCAAAGGAAGTTAGAATACTTTTTTATTCTTACATTTGTGAGTAAAAGTGAAGGATTTTGACTTCTAGCAGTTAGATAAATATGGGCCTTTATCCACATCATCTTTTGTATTATTATTGTATTAGCATCCAGCTGCAGTATTTCCTTTCAGTTTAAATTAGGAGCTCCTGTATTGAGTCTGTGGATCATTAAGCAAACAGACTTTGCTCTGCCATTTGCTGACAGTGCTGTGTATGACAGTCTATTGTAAAAACTGGGCCAGAATCACCACAAACTTTCATCCCAGTGGTGAGATCCCAGTCTTCTGAAGAACCCTGAAAATCTGCACACTGACAGAAATCATCAATTGTTTTCAAACAAGGTCTAATCTAAATTCATAAATACAAGTGGTAATATTAGAGTGGGATTACTAAATGTGAAAGCGAACCTGATGTGATGGGCATTTAAGAAGAATTCCATCACTATTTTTTAACAGATTTGATAAGCCACCCAGATTCTGATGCAACTCGTCTCATCATCAGTTTAGTTTAGTTCAGTAGATGGTTGTCTAAAAAACAGCCACACTCAATAAATATACACATAAATGGCAGGTCTACTCTATTTCCCTGAATATTTATATTAAATTCCAAAAAAGTATATGAAAATATAATCTTTGGACCTTTTCCACCACAGTAACTTAATGGTGGGTGAATTAAAGGATAGATTCAGATTAAGTCACGTCTAAAAAAGTCACATTGAAAGACTTATAATTATGTTTCCTCGCCATACTTACCACAGAGACCCTCTTAATTCATATGTAAGTGATGGAGGACAAAATCCACAGTTCTTAAATGTCAACTGAGGTTAATATAAAGCTTCAGCCGTCTGAAGTATCCTCCAAAGTTTGTCTTTATAGTACCGATTTCCCTGGTTTTGATAATAACGTGAGGATAAATGTGTGAGGAACGATCAGATAACGAGCTAGTGATGCAAACTCTACACAGGCAGGCAGGAAGGATCTAACTTTGGACTTTATTGATGGGAGGCAACAGCGCTAAACCACTGCACCACCATGCTGCTCCAGTCATGTCTTATGCAAAGAGAAAATATAATCCCTTAAATAGAGAGCATAAAACACCTCACACAGCCACAGTGATAATCAGACCAGCGCTCCCTACATGATCTGTTTTTATTCATCCAACAGTTTTGTGCAGCATGTGAGCAGCTAACATTGTGGTTCCATAACCTCCTGTTGTGTCTGTCACAAGATGGGTCAAACATTTACAAGGCACCTGCTTCTAAATGAAAAAAACAGCCACATTAACAAACGGAGCCAGCCATGTTACATATTCCACGTCTGAAAAAAAGATTTATGATTGCAAAACAACAAGCCTCTTTTGCACTTGCAGTTACACAAGGGCTTGTGTAACTCTGTGGTCTGGCAGGGATGTGCATGCTGACATTTGACCTGTGGTCTCCATGTGAACAAGCACAACCTAGTATTCACCCATCACCAGTATTCTGGTATAAACAGACAAACCCATGCTCGTTATTCTGTTTCAGGGTGTGTGTGTGTGTGTGTGTGGGTGTGTGTGTGTGTGTGTGTGTGTGTGTGTGTGTGTGTGTGTGTGTATCAGTCTGCACACCCATCCTTCCCCCTGCTTCCACTGCCTGTCCTCTACAAATGATATTCTGAAGCCATCCGTTACAGTTGATTTAGCATTTAAAGAGCTACAGGAAGTGCAGCACAGAGAGCACACACACACACACACACACACACACACACACACACACACACACACACACTACAACACCTCTGACGTGCTGTAATCAAGTTGTTTGGTGTGTAGAACGCTCAGAAAGGTGATTGTTTGGCTGAGGCTGCCTTTAAGCCAGCTTGAATGCCTTGTAGAGTTGAATAAATGAGTCCGGTTAATTACTTAATTTGAACATATTGGAAAACATTTTTGCATCTAACTGGTGCTGGGTTTTTCTTTTAGTGTAGCGAGCCTGAGCTCTTCAGCTTGCTTGTTAGGATTCTGATAGGCCGTATATTTGTCTCCTCAAATGGCTTAATCTCTCCCCAAGCTCTCTATCCACCCACACAGCTACGTTTATGCACGTTGGCCTTCTTTGTCGAGTGAAAAGAATGTGTTATTGAAATGACCATTGCGTAAGTATTATCTTTTTTAGCATGCAAAGTGGAAGCAGTATTTGCATTTTAAAGAGCCAGGAATGATCCAGAGTACCCTTGAGCTTCCGATTCATTTGCACTGAAACATATTTCTCTCAAGTGCTTAACAAACTGTCATCTGAATAATTGCATTTGATATTTTAGCATACTTTATATGCATGTGCCTACTGTCTGTGAATGAGAAATCACATCACTGTGTATATTGAATGGAGGCACGATTCTTAAATAAGAGACAATATTAGGAAACCATCTGTGGATGCTCATATTCATGAGATTTGATGAGATTATGTGTCCCTAGTTTAAATTTCAAGATTGTTTCTATTCATTTCTCTTTTTTTTATATCTGGCTTTTCTTTCATTTAAGCTTCAGTGCACAACATTTGTGTTCTTTGTGTGGGTGTGTTTGCTGGTGGATATCAAAGTCTTAACCCCATGATTCAACCTCCAGCTGTGCTCCTGCTCAGAGCAGACTGTGGAAATGCTCAGTGCCCCACAAGGTGCCCCGAGGCTGGGATCTCAAATCAGCTGGTGCACTCTCAAATCCCAGACCTGAAGCAGAGAATGTAAATAAGCCACGATGACCTCAGATCGGCATCCTTAGGCACTGGGAGCCCAGTCTGGCTCCCTATCAGACTCTTGTGAGAAAGCCTCCGAGCCAGCTTTTTCCTCCTGTCTTCACCTTTAAGGGTACAAAAGACCCCTCCACCCCCACCTCTTTCAGTCCTACCCGCCCACACACACTGTGAGCCTGGGCTGGAATTTAAAACTGGAAAATGTTATGATGTCTCTTGGCTGTCTTATGATGGAGGAACAGGACAGGCAAGATCTCTGTACTGTTGCCACTGTACCACCACACCTACCTGCTATTGTACCTGGTAGTAACATCCCAGAGGAAAACTTTACTGCTCAAAGCTTGCTCCTTTACGGCTTGGGGAGACAAAACTGAGATGTCTCATTTGTTGCTCCTAAAATTCACTAGGAGCAATAGGTGAGACAGGACAGCTAGCAACAGGAGCCTCATTTGAGACATAACAGAGCCTTGCTTGAGACATAACAGAGTTAAGTCTCAAGTAAGGCTCCTGTTGTGAGTTGTCCTGTCTCAACTATTGCTCAGTTTTGTCTCCCCAAGCCTTAAAGGAGCAAGCTTTGAGAAGTCAAGTTTTCCTCTGGGACCTCCTTTGCAAACAAAAATGAGCAATACTAGAGCTATTATGGAGCCATATCAACGACACTTTTAAAAATATTGAAAAAAGGCCTTTATTAAAATCACCATCTTTAGTATACAACACAGCAGCACTTTATAAAGCACAGTTTGGACAGAATCAGATTTAACATTTCTGACAATAGTGATCTCTTCAGAAAAAAATGCAGCTTGCCTTAACCAACCAGTAACAACTGACTACTTCAGCTAGCAGTGTAAAGATAGTCTATTCTCAGTGAAACTTCTTAAAGAAGTGTCTAACAGTGTTCCACAACAGAAAACATTTAACAACAAAATAAGCAATGTATTAGACCCAGATCTGTCTGAGGGACCTGGACCACCAGACAAGTTGTTCACCCCTGTAACACAGAAGATGAATCATATTATTTATCATTTTAGTTTAATGTTCCACAATTAAAATAACTTTGTTGCTGTCCACATTATTTGCATCTGTGTCTGTATTGAGTAGAGATACATGTTGCTCATATGAGAAAAGACATATGTGGTGAAGGCACCAGGGTTATTATAGTTAACTAAAACTAAGACTAAAGCTATAACTAGCAGTGAAAAAATAATCACGTTAACTGCAATTTTTTTTTTTTTTGTACGTTTTGTAAAAAACGAAAACTAAATCAAAACTACAATGAACAATGCAAAACTAACTAAAACTAAACTCAACTGCAGATACAATCAGCTTATTTTTAGTTTTACTGGATTTTTACTGTATTGTGTTCAGTTTGACTACTTGAGATAACTGGGAGTAAGGCTTCACAATACGATATTATATCGATTCAATGAACAGCGTTTTGATGTTTGCCGATATCAAAAAGTCTGTCAAATATCATTTGACATTTTGATTTGATTTGAGTTCAACCAGACATTTAAATGGAAAACAATTTATTCTTAAAATTAGACCTCCTGTTCACTATAAAGTGCTACATTTTGATATAGAGCTTTAACATTTTTTCGCATCCTATAAAAGAAAAGATTGAGTGGTAGACGCTTGGGGTGTGACAAGATCTCACGAGACGAAAACACGATGATATTTCTCGTCGAAGTGAATTTTGTCTCGTGAAGCTATAATTAAGAGGCGCACCAAAAAAAAAAAAAGACGATCGGTTTTCTATCGATCATTTGCACGTCATGTCTTCTTTTTATAATGTCACGTGTGGATCATTAAGCTTGTTGCAGCTTCTACCTGCTGAGAAGATCTCAGTCAGCAGTAAGAGATGAGGAGAGGAGCAGTAGAAAGTTGACCTCAGGTCTCTACACTGAAAGCCTGAAGTAGGAGGAGCAGGGAATCTAGCGCAGCTATGGAAGCCTAATGATGCCAAAAGTAAAATGAGTCACACTACCAAATTATAACACAATTTATATGTTGTTCTACTTGTGTATTTATGGGATACAGGATTTGTGCATTTACTTTTATTTCTGTTTTTTTATTAGCAATAAGTTATAATTTGTGATAATTGGATTCTTTATTTAATTTATATTTATATATTAGAATTGTTTCTACTCTTTATAATTTACTTTTTAGTATTTGTGATTATATTTAACTTTTGTATTTATGGTTGTTATTTCCATAAATACCAAAATGATCCATCTATAAAATATCTATATGGGGAAACCTTTTACAGTGCTGCATACTACATATGATCATTATATATTTAGAAAGTAGAAAACAGTGATTCATTACAAGATGATTAGTTCAAACATTTCAATTCAATTTCCATTGTGTGAATTTTAAATAAAAGAACAGTCATGTATTTCCTCATTGAAGTTTTCTTAAAAATATAGTTAAAATCTCATCTCGTCTCGATCTCGTGAGCTGAGTGTATCGTCACACTCCTAATAGACGCACACATCATAAGAAAGCAGGAGCTGGACCAAATAACTAAATCTGTACAAGCAAGAAAAAAGTCTGCATGCTGCAGCTCCCAATGCAGGTAGACTGGGATCCACCTGCATTGGGAGCTGGGGATGTGCACGTTTACCACACCATTATTTTTACATCCTATAAAAGAAAACCTTTTTTTATCCATTAAAGCAGGATATTTGCTTCTGTTTTAAAATTGCGGTGTCTACCGTGCTGTGGAGGAAAAAACGAGTGTTTGTGTGTGTGTGAGTTTACAGTAACGTGATGTCTGAAGCATCTGATGACAGACTGTCTCTATAACACTAGCAGTGAAACTCCTCGCTCTTCTAGACTTGTGGTTTTTAGTTTTTGTAGAAAAAAGGCTGCTCAGGTTAACTTCACCATCTTTTTTTCTGGCCGTTGCCATGGCGCCGCTGGCATTTTGATTGGAGGTGTGCGTGCTCGGGCGGAGACAGACAGGGGAATTTCAAAATAAAAGCGCGTCTTAAATGATTGATGTCTTATCGATGTTTTCATTTTGCATTGATGCTATTGGCTCGTTGTTCATTAAATCGATGTATAGATGTAGATCGTAGTGGTCTCTAGTAGGGACTAGGGAGACCACAAACACATCTAATTTGACCTCAGTGTCAGCATTATTTCATCCTTTACAGCTTCTACTAATTAATGCTTTCCTCCTAATACCTGAAAAACTCAACTAAAACTAGTCAATTCCTCAAAATAAAAACTCAACTAAAACTACTTCATCACTTGTTAAACTAACTAAAGCTAAACTGAAATAAAAAACAAACTAAAATTAAAAAAAATAATGAACATTTCAAAACTATAATAACCCTGGAATGGATGATGAAATCCAGGAAAGTTGGGCTAAATATCCAACCTGAATCTCTCTGTAATGGCAAGCTAGAATACTAACTGCGGATGGCTCTGGCTTGCTGGTCTAAGTCACAGCACTGGTAGCTAAGATAGGTCAAAGACTGCAACCCTGTTGCTAGAGAAGAGTTATCATTCAAAAGGTACACTAGAAATCATTTTCTAAACCACATAATGAAACACGAGGAAAAGAGAAATTGACAATGAAAGCACTACCCACCCACACCACCCCAAAACAGTCAAACTAATGCAAACACTGGTTTTAAAAATTAATGTGCATTACCATTTTGGTCATCCTTGGGTGAGCCAGGGTCTGCCTCATATCATCTTCAGTGGGTAGTGCAGTCTTTTGGCCATCTCTTTTGTAAATGTTCCTGCTGGACTTTTCCTTCTGTGAAATACATGAAAGAACAAAGACAACATTTTTTAAAAATGTGGTTCTTAGTAAATTTGAACTTAACTGAAGTTGTTGCAGCAAATCCTACATTAATATCATTTGTTGCACAGAAACCCTACTTTTGGAGTAAGACTACAGTCACTTCACCGAGAAACGCAAACACTCCTTAAATGCTCTACAAGTCTTTATTTCAGGGTTGTTAATGGTCTTACTCAAATGACTCCTTACTATAAATGACTAATACTGAGAGCTAAGATCATCAGAGATCAATAATATGATGTTCTTTGAAAATGGACATGGTCAGTTTTTCCCCACAGCAAAATGTAACTTTATTTTAGAGCATGATTTTATCCCCTTGATGGCCTGCTAGGTACCAATGTTACCTTAGGTTTAAAATAATACCAGTATAGCTGTAGACAGAGTTAGCTGGTGTCCTCTGCTCATTTTAAGAAGTTATTAGTAGCTTTAAAACGGAACTCTCTACACACTGTCTCAAATAAGTTCATGTTACATTATTTCTGCTGAGTTTGCTGGATTCCCCGCAGGGTTTCAACTGATTCAGTTCATTTTCCCCCTATTTAACCGGCTAATGCTAACAAGTTCATAGTCACATATTGGTGCTTTGATGCTAACGCGATAACTAGCTAACATTACAATATTTTCTTCAGAGGGAATCAGAAGCAACATAAACACTGAATTCTAACTGTTCTAAACTATTCACTCAGATTAGATTGAACAATGATGTAGTTTACCTTATTTTTTCCCCCCTGCTCCCAGCAGTCTTTCCGTTAAGTGAGTCTTCAAAATCAACCAATCTCGATGCAGTCTGTGATAGACAACGCTGCTGTCCGATGAGATTTTCTAATGCTGACACGTGCACACATCATCCAGGGTTCACAGGTCACGTCTTTTTGCGCCATGCTTGTTGTGATGAGTGTCACAAACAAAACTATTTGAAAGTAAACGTCATCAGGAGATAAAAAAAATAATATATAAGAAAGGGTTTAATTTTGACATTAACACTGCGTTGAAATAGTATCTTCAATGCCCTCCAGCCACCGATAAATCATTTTTGTTTTCATTTGATAACGTAAAATGAATAGACCTAATACATGACAAACAGTTTGTTTTAAGAGTTTGTTTTATTATGTGGTCTATGAAACAAAGTAAAGTAAGTAAAGTTGCAATGATACAATATTAATTATTACATAATTAATAATAATTCATATTAATAATAATATTAATTCATTAATAACAAATACATAATAAGGCTACACATGCAGTGGAGAACACTGCAGACCTGAATAATGCACCCACAGAGTGGGGATCCACTGGTATGCATGTTAGACATTTTCCTAATAACATTATTTTAAGTCTGGATGAGGATTCAGTGAGCACTTACAGAGAGTTCTTTATTTGCTCTGTCTGAGATCAACCTGAGATACATGAATTGAGGAGGCTGGGATGAGAGTAGATTGAGTTCATAAAGAGACCTCTCTGATTTCTCTGCCTGAGATCAAAAAGAGACATAAAAGTTGAGACAATCTGAGACTTAATTGAGAGCTCGATGAGATCTCCTTTGGAACTTACAGGGAGTCCAAGTTGAGATTTTGTGCACCTGATTGCTCAGGAGAAACAAGTGAAAAAACTGGAGAAATGAGCCACAGTCTCACTTTGGTCTCACATTTGAAATGACATTTGCACCATTTTTTACCTGAAGGTAAGACTGAATGCTCCTGAAAATTTCAAATGGTGTAACCACAAAAGAATGATACATATTAAATATTTTATCCACCTACAGTGTATTTAAGTGGATTTATACTAGTAATTACTTAATTAAAAAAAAAAAATGTAAGTGGTTCCTGATCTCCATGATTCCCCAGAGTAAATGTAATATTTAGAACAATTATATTCCATTACCTTTATTTAATATAAAAAAGTTATAATGTAAGATCATGCCAAACTAGTTGATATGGTGTTTTATTGAGAAATTACTGTTTTTAAACAAGTTGAATTATTTAGTACAAAGTTTTTATGGTTACACCACTTAGACATTTTTGCCATAATCCTCTAATATATTCTCTCAAAATGGATTGAAAGCAGAAATGTGATGCTGGGTCCACAAAAAAAGAATGTGTGCAAGTTATTCATACGTTTATTTTCACATTTTAACCCCTTTAAAGTTGAATAAACCACATGGACACAAAATAACGTCACATACCCATATGCTGTTTGGATAGTGACATCATCATCTTTGCTTTTCCACCTGGTATTAAGTATTTTGTTATCTTGATTCTGCCTGCACTGTGATCATATCTCAAAATGCAAACCAGGCAAGCAGAACTGGCAGATGTATCAACAAACATGATGCATCACAGGTTAAGGAAAGTCAACATTGCTAAGATGTGCAAGGTAAAGATCATGTGACCAATGGAGACAGCCAACAGCTACTTTTTGCCTGGCTAAGGGCAAATTAGGCTAACATTACTGATATTGTAAAGGCCTTGATTTACATAGAAAGTGTCATTGATTTAGTAATCAGAGCTAAAATCACATCACAGCCCAGCATCGTTCCTAGGGGGATAGCTGGAGAAGGTTGATGGCTTAGTTACCCCTGTAAGTCATGTGAGTCTAGCTTGCATATTGTAATGGTCCCTTGAGAGTTTCCTGAAGCTTGACATATAAGAAAGAAGTGCTGTCATGTCATGTCAACTTGCATGGTGAATTCTTTTTCTTTTTTCTTAAATGAACAGCTTTACAATTTGGGAAATATGCATATTTGCTTTCTTGCTGAGAGTTAGATGAATAGATCGATACCACTCTCATCTCTATGTATTCAGTACAGAGATGGAATCAGGAGGTCATTGCTTAGATTAGCATGCAGACTGGAAGCAGGGGGAAACGGCTATGGCTTTTTCTTTATTTTCTTCCATGTATATGTGTTTATGGATTAAACAAACAGGATAAAACATGTAGGTGTACTTTTGAACTTCTGAGTGAGCCAGGTTAGCTGTTTCCCCTGCTGCCAGTGCATATGCTGAGCTGATCGCCTCCAGTTTTCAGATCAGGTAGTCTAAAGTGGGTTTGGTGAGTTGTTTCAGGAGGTTGATGAGACCGCAGCAAAGTTGAGGCCTGTTAGAGCTGAGGGGAACTGAGAACAGCTTTAATGTATAGAAATTACTCTTAAATATTTCCCAAAATGGAAAATTATTCCTTTAAAATCATGTTGTGTAATTACAGCTGACAAGACAGTAGTTGCAAGGTGAGCCAGACCACCTCTGGTTGGTCTGATAGATGAGTGTGTTTACACCGACATTAACATATATCAGGTTAAGATGGTGTCTCTCCTCCGTCTCATTTCTAATTAGATGTTTGCTTGTAATATATTGTATCATCTCTGCGTCCACCATTTTTCATCTTTGTGATGTTACTATCACTATCTGATGTCATAACTTTAAGTAGACAATACAAGCAAATGCCATCCATACTTATTACTGACAAAGTCGAGCCAACATATTTTTAAATCTAATTTCCTATTCCATTTTGTAGATAGGTCTTCAGTCATATACTAATGTCCAAAAAAAAGAAGCTTGGAGATGGCAGAAGTATAACTCGGTCTGTTAATGATGTTTGGGGGCTGGGAGTAATTGCCTCCAGCCTCAGGGGAAACTATGGAGCTCTGTATCCCAGTAAGGGAGGCTGCTGTAGGGCTGGGCACTCTTACAGGGAGTGTGTGTGTGTGTGTGTGTGTGTGTGTGTGTGTGTGTGTGTGTGTGTGTGTGTGTGCGTGTGCGTGTGTGTGTGGGTGGATAAGTGGGAGGCAAGTGACTAGAGAGAGAGAGAGAGAGAGAGAGTGAGCGGGAGGTTGGGGCAGCAGCAGTGCTTTTAGCATTGCTCGTGTACGTAAAAACATGGTTACACAGTGCTGCAGTACTCACTAAATGAGTAGTCGCTCATTTCATTCCAAACAATCTGAAGAAAGAATAACATAAAGATGGAAAGCAAGAGAAAAAAACTGAAAAGGCAAACATAGACTTCCTTCATACCCTCATGTCACCCACTCCAAACCAATGACATCACACTTCCTGATGAACTGAATCCAGGTCGACACTAACGTCCTTTTATTTTTGTTTTGGCTACCCTATTCTTAGAATTTCCCACCACTGAAAACTTTTACATACATTTACAATAGCTGGTCCCAATTGCAGTCTAGTTAGAGAAAATGTATCTTTTCAAAAACATTAGCTCATGGCTGTTGATCTTCACAGATATAATTGAGTATTTCTGTCTAGCACCAACTTGAAATCTCTGCTGCCTCTCTCTGTAATCAGCCATATTGAATGTCTTTGTAGAACAAAGCTGCTAATATGTCCATTAAGACTCTCGGACTATGATTCAACTATAAAATCACTCAATGAAGTGTCTCATTACAGCAGCCCAGGAGCTGTCAATAATTTTGATCTGGTTTTACACTTGTACAGTTATCTGACTTCAAAAATATAAAGACTGTGTCTAAAGCTTTAACCTGCTAACACCAAGCAAAATAACATTCCATGTCTGTCAACCTGCTAATTCAACTCACACCAATGCCCCCAAAAATGGTGTTCAGTGCCATTCTAGGAAGTTGTGTGGCCTTTGTTTAGCAAGGCGGAATGGATAGCCCTGGGCTAAGAGTTGACCCTGTGATAAATGTGCCCCTTTTCACACACACATTATTAACCCAGGGTCAACCTAATCTAAGGGCTATATGACTCACACTGCACTTCTACTAGCCCTGGTTTAAATGTCGGTTGGAACACTTTACTATTGTTTACATTCAAGAATGACACATGACTGGCACCTTTTCAGGGGATAATACCGCAAACATGCTCCCAAGCAGGACCAGCAAGCCCTAAACTAAACTGTGAGGTTCATCCACTGTGGAGTGTCCAAGGATTGTAGTAGTGTCAAAGCTTTCTTAAGCCTGATTTATACTTCTGCGTCACGTCGAAGGCGTAGCTACGCTGGTGCCCTGACGACGTCGTTGACCATTTATAGCCCCTGCGTCGAGGGAACGCGTTGCTCTGCAATTCACCGCCATGCCGCTAGGGGGTGTGATGTGTGTGTGTGTGTGGTCTATAAAAGAGGAGTCATATCCGTATCCTTGTTTATCTTTGGTCACAGTAGACAATGGCGACCGAGGAAGAGCGTGCGTGTTTGGAGTTGGAGCTCCTTGATCTTGAGGAAGAATTGGTTTTATTACTAATGTTGTTGCCCAGGCGACAGAGAAGACGTTTGCGGAGGTGGAATGTACGACCATTAAACCAGTCGAGGCAGAGAACGGGTGAATTTACGGCACTGGTTCGCCCACTGAGAGACTTGGATGAAGAGATGCACTTTCGCTACTTCCGAATGTCTAAGGGCCGATTTGACGACCTTCTTCGCCGGATACAGCCGTTAATTTTGCACCACACAACGCACAGTATGCCCGTTGATGCTGGCCAGAGACTGGCGGTGACGCTGAGAATTTTAGCTTCTGGTGGAAGCCAGCAAGCTGTGGCGGCGAGCTACAAACTGGCGTCGAGCACTGTGTCCTCCATCATGTCTGAGGTCTGCAAAGCTTTGTGGACAGCGCTTCAGCCAGAGTTTTTGCCATGTCATTCAACCAGCCAGTGGGAAGCCATGGCAGCGGATTACTGGCGGCTCTGGAAATTACCAAACTGCGTTGGTAGTCTTGATGGAAAACACGTTAATTTGAAAGCATCGCCACGTGCAGGGAGCGACTACTTCAACTACAAAGGGAGTCACTCCATTGTGCTGATGGCAACTTGCGATGCCAGGTAATTTCAACCGAGCTAAATAATTTGTAACTTGTTTGATCTGAATTCATGTTATACCCGTTTACAAATCCACAGTAAACAACAACACTAACAACATGCACTGCATTTTTTCCCCTTTACAGATACCGATTCACAATGGTGGACGTGGGAGGATATGGAAGGGAGAGCAATGGTGGCATTTTTAAAGAGAGCAGGTTTGGGTCGATGCTGCTCGACCACAAACTCAATCTGCCCCCACCAGCTGAACTTCCAGGGACCGGAGTCCAGATTCCTCATGTAATCGTTGCTGATGCTGCCTTCCCCCTGCACTCAAACCTGATGCGCCCCTTTCCAGGTATGTAGCGGTATTTCAACAGTAAATTGCATTATTATTATATTTATCTGTGGATCTGTGGCTCGGCGGGTGATGGTGCTGATGAGGAAGCGGCCGAACTGGACGGCATGCTCCCTGCCGAACTGGATGCCGTGCTTTCTGCCCAACTGGACGGCGTGCTCTCTTCCCAACTGGACGGCGTGCTCTCTGCCCAACTGGACGGCGTGCTCTCCGCTGAACTGGTCTGTTTGTAAAAAGAGTGGATGTTTGGTTAATCTATGTGTTTTTATTACAACCAGACGTCGATATAACATGTGGTTTGCATATGCACATAACCGATGATGTAGCATTGCGCTATGTGCGCTAATAACAGAAAACATACCTTTGGATCAAAATTCGACTCCGTCTCGCGGTGCTTCACGTGCGGGGCCAGCCACGAGAGGAAATGATAAAATGCGGGCACTTTTTGGCCGCCTGGGTCGCCGCTTCTTCTTGCATGTTTTTTCCGCAGCCGGACAGATTTGTCGCGGAGGTTCTTCCACCTCTTCATACAGTCCACGACCGCCACCCCCGGAAATTTCCCGCCAGGAGTTACTGGTCATTTGGCAGTCTTTGTAATCCTTCGACGACGAGTTGTAGAGGTTGTCGTACTTCCTGACCTCCTCGATTAATCTATCTTCAACTTGATCCATTGTGAAAATGAACAATTCTCCACACCACAAGAACTTTAAATATGGCGGTGTTGCCGGAAGAAAGACCGGAAAAAGCACCTGCCGGAGGAAGTGACGTTTTGAGCGGACCAATCACAGCCCTTGCGGTCCGCGTTGCCGTGACGCGTAGTTAGGATTTTTTGGAGGTGCACGTCAGGCTACGGCGTAGGGGTCAGCTTCGACTCAGAGAGCTCTGCGTAGCTACGCCTTCGGCGTGACGCAGAAGTATAAATCAGGCTTTAGCCTTCCTACCAGCTCCATTACCCTGGGGTTAAGTAGGTTCTACGAATTATTTTAGCCCTGAGATAAGTGCGAAAAGGGAAAAACTCTACAGAGAAAAGCACTGAAAAACAGACAATGGGGAAGATGTTCATCTTGATGCACTTTTCAATAGATAGACTGCTCCAAATGCTGAAAGGCTGAACTTCATGTTGGCTACAAATGGGGCAAATTAGCTTCTAAAAGGGAGGTAAGTGCGTGGTTAATCTTGATACCCAGATATTTCAGACAAATGAAAAAGACTGTTTTTTTAATCCAAAGTATTGATTGGGAAACATTCACTTTTCTGAAAATTTAGTTTTTAACCTGAAAATGCTTATTATATAGGGCAAAAGATCATCTGCAAAAAGGTATACCCTTCAACACCATAGCGCGTGATACTTTGAGAAAGAGCAGTCCCCCTAGAAAGTGGAAGGTATGGGACATATATGTAGGGTTGATAGTGACATGGGCCAAGGGGAAGGGGTAGAGCAGCCTAATCCAAGAAATAAGCGTGTCACCAAACTGTACATAAATACTCTCTCTACACGGTTGAAGGCCTTCTCTGCATCTAAGATCTAGGTAGAAAAAAATGACCTCAGGATGGAGCGAAGAGCTAGAAGTATTGATGACATGTTCTGATATAAAAAAATGAATGCTGATCACTGATGAAACCAGTCTGATCCTCAGAAATAATCTGGGAAAGGATGTCTTCAAGGTGTCTTGCTATCACCTTAGCAATAATTTTACTGTCTGTGTTAAGCACTTAACTTGGATGACATGATCTGCATTCTGTGGGGTCATTGTCCTTTTTAAGTGAGTGTGAGATGGCTGCTTAAGTGACTGTTTGGGGCAGAGATCCATTGTCCAATGACTAATTAGACGTATCTAATAGAATTGGTGCAAGTTCACCACAAAACATTTCATAAAACCTTGAACCTTGAGTTTTGCAGTTTGAAAATATATTGATAGCTGGAAAGAAATGACTAAGCCTGCCTGGAAACTCAAAATAGAAAATATAATATGAATAAAAAGGTAAGCATTTGTCAGGCATTCTAGTGTTAACCTCTCTCGAAATAGTTTGGATTTAAGCCACAAAAAAAAGAATAGAAGAAGTAAAAGCTCTGGCAGGATATCATATTTTTAATGCATAGAACTAGGCCTGAGGAGTTTGGTCATGTTAGTTTCTAGCTTACCCTTCACAAAATATATATTATAGTTGCATAATTTGGAGCCAGCTGCTGGCTAAATATATATGACATATATTATATCATACATATACACAGACTCAGTGTGGCTTGACTGTGCTGAGAAATCAACTGAGAATTAAGAGCCTGAATCTGTCATTGCCATAGAGAGTCTGGCCATATTTAATCAAAATCAGCATGAGCCAGGTTGTAAACAGCTAAAGAAGAATATGCTGACGATAGCTACACTTATCTAAATGTTTCAACAGTTGTGACTAAATATAAGAAAGTGGCATGGCTGTCCTTGTTTACCTGAAAAATCTCTCGTTGATTGTTTATGCATCAGTCTTGCCAGTGGGAATTGTAAAAAGCTTCAGCAGCACAGGAGTTGAAGTAGAAAGGCAGGCTTGCACTGCAGTCAGGGTGGAGAGATTTCTTGTGCCTGGAGAAATGCAAATCCTCCATCTCTTCCAGAAGATGTCTTTTGATGATATGTTGCAGGACTGGTTGTTAGTTGGGTTGCTAGCTGGGGCTGAGATCAGTTTTTTTTTTTTCATTTTTCTGCCATTTCGGAGTGTAATGATATACTTTGTGCCTTTTTATCAAATAAGTCAATTAAAAAGTAAGCTGTGCCTTGTCGGGAACTTGAGTGTAAAAATGAAATGAAAATGTTAAGGAACCACTTTTCTCCTGACACATCTCAAAGCTCAATCAGAAATCCTGGTTCGAAACTCTAACTTTAAATTTCCTTCTAATTTTCTCACTTCTGAGATAATACTAATGGATTTCTTATGATTTAATCAGCATACAGCAATGATTCAGATCCCTGTGGCTTTTCTTTCCAGCCTTCTAATCAGGGACTGATTTATGGGTGTTTGAAAAAATAAAGTATCACTTGCAATCACTGACTGGGTCACATTTTAGCTTTTACAGTAAATAAGGATACAGATGCAAAATGTAATTTTATATCATATTATACATCGTTATATAATATATTTTCTAAATATTAAATAAAAAGCAACTGACAAACAGCTAAAGATGGCAATATCTCTTTTTGGCTAATCCTCTGAAATGAATGCCTGACTGATCAAGCTATTTTATTACTTTAATGTGTAAATTCTGTCAATCCTAAATCAACCATGCTCATTTAATTACTACTTTGTCCACAATGGCTTAATATAACCACAGATATAAAAGGCATAGATATCCTGGTATAAACTGTATAGATATTTTTTCAGGGCATTCAGATATTGTATGTTTCACAAGTGCACCTACTTTGACTTTACTACAGCGTGGCAGTTGATGTAGATAGTCATCATGGCAAAATGAACAATTTCACTGTTAGTTTTTACAATGGTAATGGATGTTATTTTTACGGCATATAAGTAGGTCATTGGGGTAGAGGGAGCTTCAGAGAGGGCAGCACTTACCACCCATAAGGGTGTACTTGGATGACATAACAGCCATCACTACCACAGCACCATGTGCCAAAAGACTGCTAGATAAGTTGAACATTAACTTCCAGTTTGCTAAGATGAAAGTCCAACAGAGGCCAGTTAAATGTTAAGGTAGGTGGTATAATGTGGCTGATAGTGATGAGGAGCAGATCCAGGGGTTGAGACAGCAGGTGGTGGAAAAAGGATTTTGAGCTCTCTATAACCAGTTTAACTAAGGAGCTTAAATATGAAAAAGCAAGGCTGGAGATGATGCGGTCATAGTCTGGGGATATAGCAGTGCAAAGCAACAGAGGAAACAGGTTGTAGGTGAGATTCAGAGGCAAGAAGAAAAGAAAATGAAGAAAAGGCTGCTAAATGTGTAAGAGTACTTTCTCAGGCAAACCAGGGCCAGTGGATGAGTTGAGAAAGTGTAGAAAAGATTAACGTTAGCTGGAGGGAGTTATGGGGCATTGAGGCTGGCAGGACTAGATTCATACTTGGAGCAATTTCTGATGTGCTTCCATCTCCTGGAAACCTATCGTGTAAATCCAACGGCAAGGACGCAACATGCCCTTTATTTCCAGGTATTTCTTCACTTTGGCACATTCTGTCAGGGTGTCAAACAAGCCAGTGGAGGTTGCGTTTAAGTAGACAGAGGTTAGTGCAGAATCTTGTATCTCTGTTGGTAAGCTGGTGATGTTAAAGACAATAGTGTGTACCATGTTGCCTCCTAAGACAAGGTAGGTGAAGGTTCTTGGCTAGTTTGTTAGTTTGGTTGGTTGTTACTAGGGGGGCTAGATAAGCAGGGATGGTGGCTGAACTATCAAATAGACCATGTTATTCAGATGGAACTGCCTGTCAAGCCAGTGGACCAGCCAGTATAGGTTAGTCTAAGCACCTGTAGAAGGATGGGTCAAGTTATTGAGTATCTGGGCTTTGCTTTGCTGAAGAAGTAAAATCTAATATATACATTCTAACATATCAACCAACCATACTTGTAGAGAGAGTAAAAAACAAACATTAAATGGTGTGTGTCCAGGTTTAATCTTCAGCTGTTTTGGATTTCATGGTTAAATGGTTACTCCAGTCATTAGTAAAGCATATCCATTAAGTTTGCGTATTTGCAAGACACAGATTAAAATAAGACTTGAAACAGAAGCAGCAGAGGCTAATTTATACTATGGATTAAGGGTCAAGCTCCATAATTCTGGATCCTACATTTCCCATAATGCAACCAATAACATGTTTATGTTAGAATATCCCTATCAGATAAATGCCCATGTCTTTCACTCCACACCTCTACTTTGTAATATTATTTCAAAGCTTTATCATGGGAAAGTCACATATTGCAGTAAGAGGCCTTTTTCATAGCAGATATTTTGATGTGTCATACACAGTTATAACTGGTCACTGACAGCTGCATTTCATTTAGTCATGCTGTGGTATTGAGCATGCTGTCTTAATGGCATGGCCTACTACCACACTTAATGAAGCATTAGTTTTTTACTAATGTTCTAATTAGTTACTCCAGGGCTTTTCCTGGTATTTCATTACAAGTCAAAATATGTGATGTGAAAAAGGCCTATACAGCTAACTAGCAGGTGAATCTTATGTGCTTGATACCAGAGGTTAAAGGTCCTGTTAACCTACACAGGTGTTTTCAATTACTTTGTCTGATGAGATTTCTGCTCAGGATGAAGATTGGTGGAAATATCTAGCAGTTTACTGACATGCCAAACCTCAAATCAATGTAATTATAATGCAAAAGGTGTAAGTTGTCGGGTTCTAACAGGTCCAACAAAACTAACAGAATGAGGGAAATGTCAATCAAGCTGTACATACCCACATAGTCCTAAGAAGAGGTCAAACCAGACAAAACAAGTGAAAAAACCTGTGTGGGTGGATCATACGCATGTAAAGGCTTTAAATATGGAGCAAGAAGTTGTTGTTTTACCTCCCAACATACTCTAGAAACTCCTGCTCTGATTATTCTGAAATATACGGACTCTAAATTTCCAACCAGCCCATATGGTACTCCATTGCCATGAGCATTACATATTACATATTATCCACTCTCTAAAGCACTCTGCACAGCCCTTCATTTGAACATAAGAACATCATATACCCTGAACATAAGAAAGTAGAAATAAGTAGCCAACTAGTGTAAAATAACATGATGCTGTGGGTGAGTTTTCCTTCTTTCTGTTCTTATGTTTTGAGTTATCGGACCCTACTGTTCTGAACATAGCCTAACACTGTGACAACACATTGAAAAATGCAACTAAAACACTTTCTGTATAGACATAGAATTAATGTGTAAAATAACAAAAGAAAAAGCATCAAACAAAAAAAGAAGGAATGCATCATCTAAGAGAACCTAGAAAGAAAAGGGTAAGTGAAAAGGGAGTAAGAAAAATAATTCCCTATGAAAAAGCACAAGACACAGAAGAGAACAAATAAGTTTCAAATACAACAAAAGATCTATCTATCTATCTATCTATCTATCTATCTATCTATCTATCTATCTATCTATCTATCTATCTATCTATCTATCTATCTATCTATACATCTATCTATCTATCTACCTATCTATCTATCTATCTATCTATCTACCTATCTATCTATCTATCTATCTATCTATACATCTATCTATCTATCTATCTATCTATCTATCTATCTATCTATCTATCTATCTACCTATCTATCTATCTACCTATCTATCTATCTATCTATCTATCTATCTATCTATCTATCTATCTATCTAACCAAAGGAAGCACTGGAGAAAAGGGGAGAGAATAAGAAGGGAAGTGACTGACACAACACAGAACCGGTAAGCTGGATGTGTTGTTGTGCTTTATTGACTTTGACACTTTGTAGACTTACTGGTATCAAAGCAGCATTGCAGTCCTCCATCAGTGTCTGCACTGGATCTGTTCCTCAGTCCAATATGTGATATGTTATATATATATATATATATATATACATACATATACAACTATGTATTCAATTCAGTTTTATTTATATAGTGCCAAATCACAGTTCAGCGTCAGACTTAGATTTTTTTTATACAGAGTATTGATTGAGAGACACTAACTCTTCTGAGAATGCTTATAATATAGGGCAAAAGATCTGCATAAAGAGATACCTTAAACACCATAGCACGTGGTACCTTGAAAACAGAGTCAGGACTTAAGTGCTATAGAAAGCAGTCCACCTATAAGTGGAAGGTCAGACTATACTCTTTTTTTCATTGTCTTTATCTGTACATACATATAATAACGCTAGCTTTTCTGAAAGTGCTTTTTAATTGAGAAAGAAGAAGATTATGGTTTTCTATTCTGGAAAAAACAGATTTACACATCGATAAGACAGGTCATGATTGAAAGCTCCAGAATAACTTCTAAGTGGATACAATTAGATTGTGAAAGGTCATTCTTGACTTAAATTCGTACTTAATAAATAAATAATCTTAACCCAAAGTCCGCTTACTGTCCTGTCTTGCAGCATTTGGCCAAATTTGATGGTCTTCATCATCAGATAGAGAGTAAACATAGCTGATGAGCTGCTATTTATCAGCAGGTCATCACTCCACTGAGGATCTGAAGCAAAATGTAGAAACTAAACTAAACTAAACTAAACATGAGGTATTGCCTTTGAGGAACATTCATTCATTCATTCAGTCAAGCTTTATTCAAAGTAGAGAATACACTGAGTTGTTAAATCATTAACAGTACAGTCAAGTAATTACAATCATTAAAAAAAAACAATTTAAGAACAATTTAGAGAAGAACAAATGCAAAATGGCAAAAGCCAAAGGCAGATCTGCCAAGTTCACTCCTGACTCTCAGCACTCTGAGATTAAGCCGATCATTGGCTCTTTTACGATGGCATCCAGAGGTCCATTCTAATAATGAGGAGATGTTATTCGGACAGTCTTCAATTATGACTTTATATAGGAACAGATGCCAATGCAACTTTACTAACATAATGCATGAGGAAGACAACCACCTGTATGAAGACAGACAGTCTAACTAACGGACACACGAGAAGGTATTGATCACTTTTCTCTTAAGACTAAGGTTAGACCATTATGATGAGTACTAATTAGTTAAGGGAAAACTGTAAAAATAAAAGTCTTTCAATGAGACTATGACCTTTGGTAAATCTGCCTGAGTGTGACTCAGTTTTTCTGGACTCCCTGGTGTTCTCCCTTGGTAAACTGACCCTCACGCTCACAACAGGACCACTCAGTCAATAACACACAGCGTTCTCTCCCTCTGAGGTCAGTGTCAGAGTGGAAGAACCGCAGGCTGGTGATTTGCTGCTGTAATCTCTCTGCACTTATCCAAAAGAACTGAAAACGACACGGATCATTTTTGCCTTATTGCCATTACCACTCATCATTACCCCATCAGATGGAGATAAGGTTCTTTTTCCGGTTTGAAGAGCTTGTGTGGGCTAGTGCTGAGTGGATCTGACTATATCACTTCACATTGACTTTTTTCAGGCACTTTCTAACTAAAAAAAACTATTAAGAGCTTTCCTGCAGTTTTTCAGCCTCTTTGTCTGCCAATCCTCTTAAACTGCTGTACTAGGAGTGATGACTTCATGTATACTAACTTTACCTCCATCCCTTTATATATATACACACTCAGGATTCCAGACAAGTTTGAGAAGAGGAAAGGAACAAGAGTATCAGCCATTCACAGTGTGCTGAGACCTGCTAGGTTATCAGATGGTGGCCTGACCCACATGGAGAGAACAGGCCCAACATTGAGCTCCAGCGAGCCCGGCTTGCTGCAGCGCCTTCCTGGGAGAGCTGAGAGGCCAGGAGGCTCGCCTCATCCTGGAGCTCTGCCAAGCAGCCAATCAATGCAGCCTGGAGTCAGTGGAAACAAGAATCGCAGCTCCCTTTTTTCTTTTTTTTCCTGTCCTCCCATCTGCTGCTACTCTATAATACCCATCTTGGAAATGATTCACTATTGTTCCCTCATTTTACCTTTTGTTTTCAGGACTCTCCCTGTTTTTCTCCCAAGTCTTCTCTGGAAACAGACACACACACACACACACACACACACACACACACACACACACACACACACACACACACACACACACACACACACACACACACACACACACAGCAGCTCACTTCTGTTTTTTGTGTTTATTTCTCCACACAGGCTTGCCGGTGTGTCAGCCACAGGATCAGAGCTCATCTGGGGGTGGGGGGTGGGGGGGGGGGTGCTTGGCTAATTTTAGTGGCTGACCCAATTCCACACTGAATGAAATAAAAACATCTACAACATGATATTTGTTTATGTTCATTCTGCAAAGCCTGAGGACACATAAAGTGAAGTCAAACTAAAGGATACTACTGTTGTGATTAAATGCTAATGATCTGAATGAATGTTTGCCCTGTTAATAAAGATCAACTAGGCTGAATATGTTCACATGTTAATGATTTCATAATTGGTAAACACTAAATCCGTTCACCATTTCTCCATTTGCACAGATGATTATCTTCCAAAATGCATCTCACACTGCTGTTCAAGGCTGGCAAAGAGCCAACAGCAGAAACCATGTCTCTGGTAAACTACACATGAAATCTTACTCATGTCTTATTGTTTTTAATTGTTTATTTGGGTTCACAGTCATTGTTATCTTGGCCAAAACTCTTCCTGAGGTCCATTTCCTTTGTGTTTGATGTTACTGGTATTAAGGAGGTTACTGGAAGTGATGGATGCAGGTGTTTATTGTTTATTTCCTCTGCTTCCTTGACATGAGGTGCTAGTGGTGGAAAGTACTTAAGTACAGGTACTGCACACAAGTGAAATTTCAGGTACTTTTAGTGTTATATTACTTTGCAGACAAAGATTTTACTTTCTAAACATACAGTAACCTATGATCAGTTTTTAAAATATGATGCATTGCTAATGAGGAAAGTAGCCCACAGTATACATGGTAGTTTGTTTCACCTTGACCTGCGTACACATGAATGTGTCATTGAAAGTAATTCAATCATTTAACACTCTGGAAAATGCTCTTTGACATAATTAACACTTTTGGTATTTTAAGTATATTTTTCTGTCCATACTTGCTGTTCTGTTTTTATGTTAGAGTATGTTTTGTATTATTAGGGCCCGAGCACTGACCAGTCAGTGAGGGACCTATTGCTTTTGCCAAGATTCTTATTATTATTCCCTATTTTTCACATTCTTATGCCGCCAAATGAATCGCATTTTTGGCGGCCTGAACATACATGAAAACTCATGAAATTCTGCACACACGTCGCAGCTGGTGAAAATGTATTTAATTTAACGTGATTGGACGCAAGCGTGGTAAGGGGACTCGCTAGCGCCCCCTAACGTCGGGTCATGTGACCACAACTCCTCTCGGATCTGCATGAAATTTAATTATGTCATAGCTCATAGGATCAATAGGAAATTTATTTTTTGGAATTTTTTTACCAAACAGGAAGTTGTCTACGCGGCGTGGCGTGCACCGATTTTCATTTTTCGAACACCGCTTTGAGGACTTTATGATGTTCACAGAATCATGAAACCTGCCACGTAGGTTTCAAATCATGAGCTCTTTCATCTGATACCACATACCCAACATTTTGCCCCAACAGCCCAGTAGCGCCCCCTAATGCCTTTTCCCACCTGGGATGTACTGACAAGCTCTAAAACTCACCAAATTGGACACACTCGTCAAGACTCACGAATATTATTTTTTGGTATAACCGCAACCTTTTAAGTGCCAAAATGACTCTACAGCGCCCCCTAGAACATTAAAAGTTGAAGCCCCGCCTTCTACATGCACATACATGAACGAAATTTAGGATTCATATATATCATGACCAGACGCACAAAAAAGCCCTCTTGGACCCATACCCTAAGTCCAACAGGAAGTCGGCCATGTTGGATCACAGGTGCATTTTTTCCGCCATTTTCCCCATTTCCAGCTCTCGTACTTTAACGAACTCCTCCTGCAGTTTTGACTCCAGAGACTTCAGATTCGAACTGTATCATCCTCAGACCTTGATGATGTAAACTTTATAACAGATTTTGCCTACGTTATACCAGGTGGGCGTGGAAGTCGTTTGTTTGTATAAACAAACAACTCCTTATAACTCCTCAATACTTTGTCGGATGTTTATACATGCAGCACGTGAAATGTCACACTTGGTGACGCCGTTTCAATTTCAACATCATTGGGGGTGGGTGTGGCAAGGGGTCTCCATAGCGCCCCCTAACAGCAGGTCATGTGACCAAAAACTGACTCAACTATGCGTTTAGAGAACTTTCCCATCTTCACAGAATCACCAAATTTCCCACATAGGTTCACACTCAGGAGCACTTTAATTTGAGACCATAACTGCCCCTGGGCGTGGCACAACAGCTCAATAGCGCCCCCTAATGCCTTTATCCATTTTGTACATTTTCACAAACTCCTACACTCACCAAATTGTACACATACGTCAACAGTCACACATATTGACTACTGACAAAGTTTGGGATTTTTCAGTGAGAAGATGACTCCACAGCGCCCCCTGGAAGATTTCAAAGTTTAAGCCCCGCCTTCCACATTGACATAGAAAAATGAAATCGACAAGGCCTATGTATTATGTCCAGACGCACAAAAAAGCATCCAGGCAAAAATGCTCAATCTTGATGCTTTTTTGGCCCTTCACCCACATTCCTTTATGCTGAAAAGTCACCCAGACTCATTTGTGGTCTTAGACTGCCATCTAGTGGAGACATTAACCCCATCACACAATGTTCAATTAAAGGCACAGGAGCAAAGACATCTACATGCCAGTTTTGACAGCCCTGCGACTGCCCAACGCACCGACGTGCACGTACGGCGTTACAGTTGGGGGGAAACCGGGGGGGTGCGAGGGCCCTTCGACACTGCTTGCAGTTTTAATTTGTGTTACATTTGTCTAACAAGGGAGTGAGCTGCAGCAGAGAAAATAACCTCAGTAACGCTGTGTGGGTTCAGGCGAGTTTACCTTCAGGAGTTCACCTCTTGTGTTTCTGTTCTGACAGTTCATATGATGACTGTGTTTCAGTGTTGATGTGTAATTTAGTGATTTCATGTGTTGCTTACAGATCAGCATTGCCGTAGTACTTGTGTTTCATCTCTTCCTTCTGTACTTTCTCATCTTACTGTTCTTTGCAGTATTAATCTCATAAGTGTATGTCTATGAGCTGTTTAATAGGGTCATTTTTTGACATGATTGTTATTAGTGCACTTTATTTTCAATCATATGTTCAACTTAATTTGTACATTTTTCATACATATTACTGTAATTCAAAGTGCTTCAATTTGGGACGAATGCACACGATGAGAAATAAAAATGTGTAATAAAACCAATACATTTGATTTTTAAAAACAGGCAAAATAGTTAAAAGACAATGTTAAATAAAACAGATACATTTCATTAAAGAGTACGGTTTAGACCTATACTATGTGTAAAGTAAATAAGAGGGAAGAAAAGACTACTTTTATTGGACGATATATTGTCTCAGAAATAATCGTGATAAACGATATTATTGTCATTTGAAGATCATTTTATACCACTGATAGTATAATAATGTAAGGGGGGTGGGATTGTAGAGTGGGTGCTACACTTTCTTCTACAGTCTCCACTCAGGACGTACACAGTGAGGAATGGAGGACACTACTTGTTTAGTCAATGTTACATGAATAGTCTCTTAACTGCTAATGTGAAGTGTGGTGATACTGAGGTCAAAAAAATGATCAAGCTCATGTCCATGTATCATATGATAAGTCCATATATAGACATGATGATGTTGATATTTATGTTATTGTACAATAAGTGGATAATGGTAATTATTGTGACAGACCTATGTCTGTTGGCTGGTGAGCAAGTGCTTTAAAAACAGGTAAAAGAATGTTAAGAACAACATTAAAACAGACCAAGCAACCAATGTAAATACTTTAAAACACATGTAATGTCTTCTTTTGGTTCTATTCAGCATTCAGGTTGCACAGTTCTAAATCAACTGTTACTGATTTATTACTTTTTGTGTAGACCAGATAGGAGAGCCTTAAGGCTTTCTTTCATTTCAATAAATTCAATAAAATTCACCAAAAAAATGAGGTATGTATAATTTTGCCTTCTCCATTGTGAGAAAGATCACACTTTAAATGAGCACGCTTCTCCAGCCCTGTTCATCTGCCAATGACTGTGATTGATTATTCTACATCTTCAAACAAGAGCGTGAGTACAGGAATACATTTTGATCAGGAGTTGACCCAGTGTACCTTTTTTTTCTTTTTTTCTGAGAAATCCAACCAGCTCCGGCGGACACACACGCACACACACACACACACACACACACCCACACACACACACACACACACACACACACACACACACACACACACACACACACTCAACAGCAGTTCAAAGTAGGGACCAGATGCAGTCACTGGGACAAAGGCTGGATTCATGCTGCCAAACCTGCTACAGTCAGCTTCCCATTAAAAGAAAAAAAAAAAAAACAGTTTCTGAGCAGCAGCAAAACACGGCAGTATATTAGGAGCTTGTTTCAGTGCAGGCCTGGCTGCAGTTGATCTCTGGGTGGAGACCTCTTCGTGCTCTGCACCCGAGGGTGCCCGCAGTAGGTTCAGGTGGAAGTCCCCTCTAATTACACAGAGGCGAGGAGATGCATCCAGTCAGCACTTTAACAGGAGCGGCAGAATTTGGAGCTGACAGAGAGGCTGTGTGACTGAAATGGTGTGTGAAGTGTTTCTCATGAGGATAGACGGACACAAATTCTTGAAGGCTGTTACTTTATGTGATGCAAGAAGAAATAAGTGTTCATTATCTTTAAATGTATCAATTTTCATACCAATAACTTCAGTCATCCTGTGTTTCTAATTGATGGTGCTGAGCCATGGCGACATGTTCAGCTGTATTTGCCAACTGAGAAGTCTGCCTCTGACATGTTGGCCTCTGTGTCAGTATAATGGAGGTGAATGGAAAAAAAAACCCAGTGAAATAGCTCAACAGCAAAGTGTTTTTCAAGAGACAATAGAGTTGTGAAGTTGTATAATATCCTCTATGGCTCTTAAGGGAGCTCTCTAAAGTCTGTGGAAGTAGCTTGGATGATGTCATAACAGTTATCTAAGACTGGGCTTCAAATCTATAACAGAGAGCATGCATTACAAATTGTGCAGAGACTTAAAGACATGGGCATTATGGGCTTCTGAGCTCAACCCATAACAAGGACTAAAAGTGAGGAGATGTTGGCCTGTGCTGCTTTGAATTTGAACTTCTTTTCTTTTGAATGTATCTCAAGTCTTCCCAACTTATAGCTCACTGTGGACATGAAAAACTAAACCACTGGCATACTCTTTTAAAGAACTCCCACTACATATTTTAATCTGCCTTTTCTGCACAGTCAGAACCTGCACAGTTTATGCTCATACTGTATGGATCAGTTGGAACAGGACCCCCGGTGGGTTTGCGGTTACCTTTCCTTTTGAAGTTTATTCAAACGAAACAACTGCATCCTCAACACTGTTTACAACAATGGAGAAAGTCGACCATGTGGAAAACCAAACTGTGGAACTGCTCAAACTGCCAGAAATCCAACCGATCATCCGAGAACCAGATTGTTGATCGTTCAGGCAATTAATTAGACAATGTGACCTCAAACTGCATGTTAAATGAAAACTGATTCAGCTCAGTTCTAAAGTTAGTCAGCGTTAAAATCTGTTTCCTTTGGAAGCTTTAGAGTCTATATTAATGTTAGTCTCATTAATGAAATCTATGACTAAATATGTGAGTTAACCACCTTTTTTTACATGACTGGGACGAGACAATGAGACAGCACTGACATCATTAAACACTAAATGTGACTATATCAACATGCAATATTGTTAATAAAAAAAACTAAAAGCATGATAGCAGAGCAGCAGCAAGTGCTCAGTCTGGGTGTCAACACTCAACATATTCTCATTAACTGTTTGTATGATGTCATACAAATTTAAATACATGCAGTAACACGAGCGATCAGTGCACCTGTGTAACCAAGTCTCATGGCAGTTCAATAAAATAGCCAATATGCCACATTTTCTCAGTGAAGTATAAAAAAGGTGGGAGGGGGCAGAGGGGTTCACTTCTGGGAAGGCATGACATCACTGGGAATGCTCACATATCAAAATAGGATTTCTTTCTTTTTTCACAGCCTCATGATTAGCCACATAGGGCCTGATTCACTAAAGGTTTGCGTGTGTAGAAACGTGTGCAAACTTGACATCACCCGCAAAAAATATGCAAGCTGATCTACTAACGCAGCACACTGAGGTTTGTGTCTTTCAACTGTGCGAGATAATACATACTGTCCATTTAGTAGTTTACCATAATGAATGTAATATGAGACGTTTCAACCCCAGTGTGCAAAATACAGGGAGGAGAAAATGTAAATATGTTATTTAACACACGTATTGTGATTTACCAAACCTGAAGGTATTATTTCTGACACTAACTGTGTCTATAAATAATACCTTTGAAGGACAGGTATTAACCGGCTGTTACTGTGGAGAGGAGGAGACGGAGGCACAATGACAGAATACACACAGGACAGAGTTTTTAAACCTGTGTTAATAATTCTGGAATATTTGTGGTTTTACTAACAGCATTGACTTCATCACTAATACTCTCCCATATGTGGGTTTCTCTGGTAATATTAGTTTTTGTTATAACTCAATATATTAGTTAACCTCTTCCACTAGAACCTGATCACATTTCATTTTGTTCTTGCAGCTTTCTGCTCGTCCAAACTCTCCATAAAGACACAAAACCCTCATTTAAATACTGCTGTCTCCACCCTGTTGCACCTGTTTTCATTTACACAGTTATTCTTAGTAGATCACCTGCAAAACACACGCAAATGACACACGCAATCTATTGCACCGTGCACGCAATTTAGTACCCACTATCTGGGATCTTAGTAAATCAGGCCCATAGTGTGTATCTGAGCCCATGGCCTTCTCTTTTTATTCCTCACAACAAGTAACGTTCGCTGAGGATCATGGGTAGGCTAACGTAGCCACTCCCGCTATCGGTTTTTTTCTCTTTTCTTGTCAACACCAACCTCACATCTATTTTTTGTTTTGTTTTTATGCAAGCTCATTGTGACGAGTGTGTTAACAGTATTCTTTTCAGTGTTATTATGCTAACCACTTTTATTCCTGTTGTTCAGAACAGAAATGTAAGTTTGTCATGTACCCAAAGTTTTATTGTCTGTACAGCTCTTATTATTTTATAATAGTTAGTTATAAAAGTATTGAACCCCAGTTGTTGAATCATGTTGGTTCAAAATAAATATGCATGTTCCATGTCTGGATGTGTCTAAAAGTGAAAGCAGACACTGCAAAGCTGCATTCTTAATCATTCAAGCTGTTTTTCATCAGATAATAATGAGATAAAATCTCATGTGAAATAAGTTTGACTAAAATGACAAAACATTGTGGTTTTGACTCAACTAGATTTAATGTTCAGTATAATCTGAAGGCTGAAAAAGTCTCAAATGTCAGAAGTTAGCATTGATTAGAACTACACTACAATAGTTACAATCTTCTTCTACTAAGACCTACGTTATCAGACGTTTGACTTTAAAAAACAGCTTCACTAAATATGATAAAAACTAACAAGGACATTTGGCACAGGACTGAGACTAAATAACAGAATAGCTGACAAAATGAACATTATGCTTCATGTACCTGCAGTCAACCTCAGATCCTACAATAAAACTCTACTAGCTGTCCTCCAGACTTCACACTAAAGGAGATGCTGCCTCTGTGACCGACTGAGGATAAACTCTTCCTTTCTCTTTCTTCCTGTTTATATCGTTTCTCTTTTATTCATTGTTTTAAAAAGTGCTTTAAAAAACTGGTTCTTATTATCATTATCATTATACTTTATACTATATAACCTAGCATATCATACAGCCATGGAAACATAATCATAAGTGATCTTTCTATTGTGATTTAAGGTGTCGCCAAAGAGGCTTTACAGCTGACTGTGTGTTATCTCTTTCCTCCTCTCTCACTGAGCTCTACTGGATCTCACCCATTGGTGCCATTCTCCAGTCCATTAGGATCTTATTTCCGCTGTGGAAACATCACTCAGAGCCCATTCTCTGTCTCCACGTCTGTAATGTACCATCACTGCCAGCTTGCCTGGAGCGATCATCCATCCCTTCATCCGTTCACCCCCACCATCCCTTCATCTCTCCATGCAGCTGGGCAGGCGGCCCCACCCAGAGCGAGCCAGAAACCATGATCTAATGTTTATATAGGAACGCCTGCAGCTCTCTGGCTGAGGAAGGGGGCTTTAGGATCAGGGCTTGACCGAAGTAGACTTTTTAAGGCCAGCACCAACACCAATATTTTGACTTTAGCTGGTGAACAGTGGCTCTGAAGCCAGAATGCTTTTTCTAAGCAATACAGACATTCCTGTGATAAAGCTGCCAGCGGCTGGAGTTTAGTGTTGATAGCATCTTTAAAGCTTCCACCAATGGAATCTGAAACGTTGGTGACCCGTTGAGTGCTTTAGTGGTAATATTTCATCTCCACTTCTAAAAAACAACAACGTGCTACTTGCAGAGGAGGGAAGTAATGAAGTATTTGTACTTCGTGACTGTACTTGAGTAGATTTTTCTGGTGTCTGTATTTTACTTGAGTATTTATTTTTCTGATGGCTTTTTATTTTTACTCCCCTACATTTGGACACAAATATCTGAACTTTCTACTCCTTACAATGTCAAAACAGGCTCGTTACTTTCAACCTCGGTGACTTTATAAAAAGAAGACATGATGTGCAGATAAGCGATAGAGAACAGATCTTTTTATATTCTTTTGGTGTGTGCCCCGCTCCGTGTCTGCTCCGGCTGCCCACATCAAATCTGCTACTGGAATGAAAGTCCAACAATGTGTGCAGACAGTGCAGGAATATGACCAACACATTTACAGAGGTCCATTATAACAGCAGTCTGTGACAGTGAGTGAGTCAGTGAGGAGAGATTAACGCAAGTTTAAAAAAATGAGTGCGTTATGCTCGGCGATGCTAGGATCTGTTGGCCCAGACAAAGAAGCCAACTGTGCAGGTTAACAAGAGAGGAAAACTATACGATTTTGTGTGCCGAGAACTTTTTTCATTTTTTTCAAGTTATCAAAAGAGGTATTGTGAATCATTGACGGTAAAAATCCAATTTTACTTTTTAATTTTGTGCTTAAGTACATTTCTGAGCCTGAACTTTCTTACTTTTACTTGAGTAACAGAGTTGAATCAGTACTTCTACTTTCATCAGAGTCTTTTTCTACACAAGTATCTATACTTCTACTTAAGTACAGAATGGGAGTACTTTTGCCACCGTTGGCTACTTGTGCCTCACTCCTGTCTACAGACTGAAGGCAAACATGTTTTTATACAAAACAAGCAAGTTACACTATTTATACTACAGTAAAAGAACCTTATAATAGACAAACCCAGAAAATGCAGCAGATTGTAAATGCATCCATTAAACTTCTATTTCTCATCAGCTACATTTATGTGTATTCTGCTGAGGCTTTGTCATTGGCTCAGTTCATGTTACTACTGCTGCACTTTACTATGTATACATCCATATATCTATTTATCTGTAGTATATACATATATATGTTTATACACACACACACACACAGATACACAAGTATCTATCTATCTATCTATCTATCTATCTATCTATCTATCTATCTATCTATCTATCTATCTATCTATCTATCTATCTATCTATCTATCTATCTATATATCTATCTATCTATCTATCTATCTATCTATCTATCTATCTATCTATCTATCTATCTTTCTATCTATCTATCTATCTATCTTTCTATCGATCTATCTATCTATCTATCTATCTATCTATCTATCTATCTATCTATCTATCTACAGTTAGATACAAAATCCTGTTTCATGTTTTTTCTTAAAGGAAAACAAGGCTTTATTACATCTTTGCTTTTACATTGTCTACATTGAACCAAGTATGTAAAAAATATAAAGCTATCATTTATTGTACCATTAGAACAAGTACAATAAACACATATAGTTAAACCTTCTCCTCTGTCACAAACTGTGTCACTTATTGTCACTGTTACAATAATACCTACTTGGTGTTATTTGGTTTATACATGCCATACACATTATTTTCTTATTCCATAGTTGGATTTTTAAGTACACTATTTATTTCACACTCACAGTAAATGTAGTGTACTACATAGTAAATCTGATGTGATTTGGGGCACAGTCTTTCTGCATTCATTTTGTTATGCTTTTAACATACATTTGAGAATGTTGCTCATTTTATTTCTACGTGATTCAAACAACAGTGTGGAGTTCCAGTGTTTCCTTCACAGATATATCTTTATTCAAACAGAGCATCTGAGATCATGGATCATGTTTTTGAGACGCTCCCCACTGGAATTTAAGATAAGAGGAAGGCGGTGTTCTACAATCTGATCTACATGTCTCAGTAGAATCAGTTCAGGTTAGGATCCTCCAATAGAAAACAAGGGCAGCTTTGTATATGAGAAGTCACACTGTATTAAAGTCATCATATGAGAATGAGGTGAAGTAGCTGGGGTCAAATCTGATTCAGTATCAGCAGAATACACCTGCAAAACCACTCATCTGTCTCAAACTAAATACATGAATCCATCACTGAGCAGGATATGAAAATGGAGCAGTGAAAATGACATATAGAAAACACATCTCAAAGGGCTAGCTGCCTATAAAAACATCTCTTTGAAGTAAGAAAAAAAAAAGTCTTTCCTCTTTCTCTCCGCTCCATTCATAAGTGTTGGCCGGTAAATTCTGCTGAGCCAGGAGGAGACGTGATGGAGCGTTTTATTTTCTCCTCCCCAAGCCGTCACTGTTTATACACCGGCCTTGTATATTCATTTGGCAGAGGAGTTGGCGAGGAAGAAGGGAAGGGGTTTCCCGCTGGGCTGCCTAGTGACCGGCGAGCAGTCTAAGGGGGGGAATGGAAGGAGGGAAGCAGGAGGGGGGGATGATGGGGGGCAGGGACTTTGTCGGGTCTGGTGGAAGGGAACTGATTAGGCTCTGCAGAAGTGGAAATTAAAGTCTCTCTCTGCTCTGGAACATTTTTGCTGCTGCGTGTCAGGTTGAAAACCTCATATTTGAGCTGAGTTTAACGTTCCAGGAACTAAGAAAAGCAGCTCATGATTCCAACACGTCTTCATCACTAAAAGACAAAATATATTGTTTAACAGCGTCTTCAAAATGAAGCAAATACTATTATAAAAATGAGTCTTTTAAGTGTTGGCTGACCTGCCACCTCTGTTAAGATCTAGGTGAAATTAGGAAGTTAGGGTTAAGTTCATATTTTTTCAAGTCTATCTTATTATAAAAGTCACATGTCCATATGTATTGATCACTATTATCATCAATCATTTTATTTCCACTTTTTATACTGGCTGTGGATAGATCCCTTCCTAATGTGAATCCAGTGTAAGTGATGGTGGACATAATCCACAGTCCTGGCTTAGTGCAAAAATAAAGCAAATATAAGGCTGTGTCTGTCAAATCGAGTGAGTATCAATATGAAATGTCTTCTTCATGTCTCTCTGGACAGTGTTTTGTTGCTGAGCTGCAGAGGATACCAACACAAAGACTAAAACAAACCCAAAGAGGATAAGACTCTCTTGATTGAACTGATCAGACTGCGTGTCTCATATGAGCTTCAGTTGAACTGGAATCCACTTTAGCACAAAAAAGGCCATCGCTTCCACTGGAATGTCATCAGTAAGAAATCTCTCCACAGTCAGCATGGAGACGAGGAACAATTACAACCACCGATAACTGAAGTGAGTGAGCCACTATTATTTTAAGACAGGCTTGGAAAAAAATGTGAACTTGTCCTTTAAGATTACAGAAAGATTGAAATCAAAAAAAGGCTCAGTTAAGGTGAAGGAAAGGTCATGGTCATACTATAAAAAAAAGGTGATCGTGATTTTTGAAGACAACTTAAATTTCAAATAAGATTCTTCGCCTCTGTTTCTTATTTTGGGGGTTTGAAAGAAGAGAATCTCTGAGCCTGCAGTACAAACACATTATTCTTCATCTTAGGTGAAAACATGACATATGGCTAAAATCTGCCAAAATTTGGAACTGTGGATTTTTCACATGACACCATGAGCTGGTCAGCTATTTGACTGAATGTGAGAGGAGAAAGAGGGAGAGAGAGGGAGGCAAAGACAAAGAGCTGGGTTGTGGCTGGATGTGGTTTGTTGTCGAGGGGAAGGAGGAGGAGGAGGAGGAGGAGGGAGGGATGAAGAAGGAGGAGGAGGAGGAGGAGGAGGGTGAACGGTGCGTTGTGGTGCATTGTGGGCCGGCGGCTCCAGCTGCCCTGCCGCTGTGCTGCTTGGCTCACCCAGCGTCTGGCAGGCAGCCAATCACAGTGCAGGGAAGCAGTGCCACTTCAGTTCAGTGTGTCAGAGCGAACAGGGGAGGGAGGGAGGGGAGAGAGGGAGATACGGGGATGTAAGGAAGAGGAGAGGAGGGAGCCACGGTAGAGAAAGAAGGGAGGCATGGAAGAAGCCGATGGGGGAGAGAGAGAGAGAGAGAGAGAGAGAGAGAGAGAGAGAGAGAGAGAGAGAGAGAGAGAGAGGGAGAGGGGTAAAGAGGAGGAGATGGAAATGGGAGGAGGTAGACAGCACTGCATCCATACCTGCAGATCCCAGCACATAGCCTGCACCATTTCTACTGCTATCACTTCAAAGCAGACCCCCCTTCTGCACAGTACAGTATTTAGAATAAAAACCAGCACTAACATCTAGAAGTAGACATAAAAACACACACAAAAAAGAGAATACATGCATACTGATGTGCTCCCCTGTTAAAATCTACTCCACCTCACATCTACACCTTTCCTCAGCTACTGCTTTCTCTCTAAGCTGCAAATAAGAGAAAAAAAATAAATCATTCATTTCCTGTTTTCTGTTCCTTTGTCATGTGTTATTTGGCTGAACGCAGTGCAGAGCAGACACACACCAATTATGTTCTTGACTTTAGTACAATTTCATCATACTGGAGTGACAGCGCTTGTCTTTCAAGCCTCCGCTCTCTCAAGGGTTTTTTGTTTGTTTGGGTTTTTGCTGGTGTGTGGATTAGTGGTGGGAAGATTAAAAACCATTTACACACAAACTGATTCTCCTGATTAGAACAAAGAGGCTTTCACATCCAGTGATGTAAGAGGTTGTAAGGAAGAAGAAGAGGAAGAGAGAAAAAAGAAGGGATTTCTTATGTTAAAATGCACCATAAAAAGTGTCCCATTTTCCTTTGTCTAACCTTGAGTCTGGATCAATTTACAGTCTGCGGCTAACACACCCTCCCACACACATGCACGCACACACGCACGCACACACACACACCCTCCCACACACACACGCATGCACGCACACACACACACACACACACACACACACATACTGGCCTCACCTTTGTCCTGCTAACATGCCACAAACCTAAAGCTCACCGTTGGCAACACTACAAAAAAAAGAACCCAAATGAAAACCACCTTATGTGTGTGTATGTGTGCATGTGCATATGTGTGTGTTAACCGGTCTCTAAACCACACAAGCGCTCTGCATCCTTCAATCTCCATCTGTGTGTGCTCTGTGCTGTTCCTCCTCTCTGTTGCACAGTGCAGTATGTACCACCCACCTCTCATATAATGGAGGTTCCTTCTTTTTTTATACTATGCAGCTTCAGGAGAGGCACTCTGGAACACAATGAAACCTTCCTCAGCTCAGAGTGTTTTTAATGTCCTGCGGTCTAATGTTGAGCTGAGTGTGCTATGAGCTGCTGCGTTTCTACCTGTTCTGCACAGCCACACTCGAAAACACTTGACGTCATACACTCCTCCTGCATCCCACTGCCCCCTTGACCTCACCAAGGACTCTGCATGTCTTTGCAGTTTTGATGAAATGAATCAAATGTGGATGACAGTGCACAGTTTCTGACAGTTTCTCCTGTCCTTCAGGCTGTTGTACTAAGCTGTTCACATATAAAGCGAGAAATTCAAATATTGCCTACTATCACACATCTGAACATCTGGCCAATCACTGCATAAGACCTGCTGTCTATGGTTATCGTACTGGACCTTCACAGACTCATGCATGCACCTAAAAACCTTCATATTCAGATAAATGCTGCTGTGGTGAGTCTGAGTCTGACAGTGAGACAAACATACTGAGGCCTTTATATATTAAACCTCAATACTGCTGAATGTATCTGTAGCGCTGAGTATCAAAAACTGTCTGGTAAAAATTCAAAGTCTTCAAAGTCTTAGTCTTTGATATGAAAGTAAAAATGAGAAAATTCATATTTTAAATCATAATTGCTTCTTTAGAACTTCGGTTTCTTATTTTAAATGAAAAAAGGGGTTTTTGTTTTCTCAGTTAAGGCACCAGAAAACATATTAATGTTATTGGTATAAAAATGTATGACTTATTATAACATATTTTAAAAGTATTGTAGGTATCAACACTAGTACTAATACTGAGCCCTCACAACTCTAATGCAGCACCACTCACATAGGTTGTTTTTCACCAGAGCTATTGGCACCACTCACTGTAAAGTGTTCATCTTATCAAATAGCTCTTGTCAAAATTGTGTCCCAAAATGTATTTTCTATTGTAAAACAGGTGGGAAAAAAACCTGCTAAAGAATAATATTTCAATATTGTTTGAACATGTTTGTAGAAATTGTGTTTTTGGGGGCTTTTCTTTTAGAATTTTCTAGAATCTTTTATTAAAACTAAAACTTGAGTTTAGAAAAAGTTAATTTTTTTATAGTTAATTTTGGTTAATTTTTTGGCCACTTGGTGGCAGCGGAACAAGCTGAAAACACAACATCTGTTATATTATCATCTCTTAAAGCTGATATGTGTTAGTCAATCGTTGCCTTCCTACATTCCAGGAGACACAGAACAACATCAGTATTCATTTGGAACTGTGTTTTTGCCCAACTGATAAATTTAAGTCCAATATTTACTCTCCGTTTAGCTCTGGTTTGGTCTCCACCAACTCCTGAGAAAACTATCTGGCTTTTAAGCTGTAAATGCTCCACTATGTTCACCAGCTACTCTTACTGTGTCAGTGAGCTGGTTGGAGATGAGCAGGGAGTATTCAGTGGATTGAACTGCTGGAAACGAGGTCAATGGAAAAATATCAATTAGTGCATCTTTAAGGAGTCAATTACAGGAAAATGACAGAGGCAGTTAATATGCAGTACTGTAGAGTAGCTGTTTGAACACTGTAGTTGAACCAGTCGCACATGCTCTGTTAACAACACAACGCTGCTTTTGCATAATCTACAGATGCAGCAGACAGCCTATGGGATATAATGTGTGCGTATGTGAGCTCAGGGTGTTAGAGTGACGATGCAGCGTGCAGACAGGCTGCTCTCTATCCTGTGACCTGCTGTTTACTGTGACCCAGTGTCTGTGTCTGCAGCCCTGCAGCTACAGCAGTGACTGGCAGAGCGATCGCTAAGCCCTGTCTGTCTCCGTCGCTCTCTGGGTTATAGGAGGCTAAGCTTTTCTTCCTCTCATTAAAAGGCATACGGGTAATCGCCTCTAAGCAGCTGGCTAACGCGTAACACCAAACAACAAATATCAGCCATGATGCCGCAATCAGCATCCATCTGGGTTTAAGAAAGAGCAATGGGCCACACTCTGGGCTTGGACAGCACCACTACAACACCAGGCTCTTAATTCAATTCGGTAGCAATTTATTTTATCGCACCCTCAAAGCTTAGGGAGAATTTCAGAGCAGAACTGTGAACACAAACAAACGAAAGAGAGATGGAAATGTAGATAAACTGAGCTGCAAGGAGCGCTGCCTTTCGTTTATTTTCTCTACACGAAACAGACTCAGACGTTCAGAGAGCTCTGAGGACGGGTGCCAGGCTTTCTCATTGAATGTTTCTAGAACAGGATCGTTATGTTTTTGGGGATATCATCTACATATCAGGGTCAAGTGCAGCCAGCAGCTATATGGGTCTTTTACTGAAATACACAGGCAGCGGCTTAGCTTAGCTAGATGTTATAGCTATTAACTGAGAGATAGTCTGATTCTCTACTTGATGGATATTAGATTTGGAGATGAGAGCATGATATTATTGAGAGATTTAGTAAAAATAACAAGATAATAATAGAAACATGTCATAATAGTAAACATAATAAATCATTACTTATAGGGCCATTGGAAATGATCATATTATAATTAACTATTTTTAATGATGATACTTCTGTGTCTGGACAATATTGGGTAATTCCATATATTTGACTATCACAGCAACCTGCAATATAATATTGTGATACTGTTACTCAACCCACACTGTATAGATTAGACCAAAATGCTCACAAATGAACTGACAGTGGTCCTAATCAGGTTCTCCAGAAAACCTGGAAATAGGTACTAAATGGACATGTTTACACTGTCACACATTAGATGACTTCTACTTTATGGTGCATTCTGTCTTAATTAGAAAGGCATCACTTTTTAAATCTTGAATCATTAAGAATATGTAGAAAAGATTCTCTGGCAAAGAGTTTCATTTTCTGTTTAACATCGCCTCCTATTTACATGTGGAGATGACAACTGTTATTGTATATGTATCACCATGTTATTCTCCTTTGAATCATTAATATTTATGATTAATGTTGTCTTTCTATGCAGATTTTACATTATTCTGATCATGGAGCACGCTGATGTCATTTCCTCTGTATTTCTTCTCCGAATTGGGTGGTTTTACCCGTGTGTTGATATACTTTGGGGAATATAAACTTCTCAGTGTATCAGGGTTAAATAAAATAAAATAGGTTAAAATGTTTCCCAATTAAAATCCCCAAAAAATATTTGACCAAATAAAAAAATGAATCTTACCAAACATTTGACTTTTGATACCTAATTAAAAGTCTCTAGACTCTAGACATGATGCAATACTTGATGCTGATTGTGGTGCCTGGACTTTGGAAATAACCAAAATAGAGTAGACAGTGAAGAAATTGTGAACCACTTTATATTTAGAAACAAAAATCCCCTCTGATGAGGAGCCATGAGTCCCTATCTTATCAAATGTGAGTCTAGTGTGTGTTGACTTGTAGTCCGGGATTTGAGAAAGTATGGGAACCATTTTGCCTGTATCAGATTGAATAGGTTCAGGATAGCTTGGAATGGGGAGAGGGTGGCAGGGGCGAGCTGAGGTGTCAAATATTAACAAGAGGGTCCCATCCCATCACCTCCTCCGGTTCCTGAGCAGTTCCTCATTTGCATTGGCATTGTGCTCCAGGAGTGAGGTGACAAAGCAAAGTGCTTCTGGTCTCAACGGTTTTCAATCGGCTTGAAATCCCTTTTGTGTTGGCCCAACGCCCCCCTGACAACCCCTCTCCCCCCCCTCCACCTCCACCGTCCTCCTGCCCTCCCCGGTCTATGGCCATCCACAAAGGCCACCAACCCATCACCCTGCAATGTTCTTCATGTTTAGGCTTCATAAAGCCACACTATGCTGAGAAAATAAAGGCAGAAATGATATGCAAACTGCCTGTAGCTATTGTTCATCAAGACTGCACTGTTGCATCTGAGGTGTATTAAATGCTTCTTTTCAAACTTTTGATATAAAGACTGGAAGGCTTTTCACTGTCAGATAGGAATCCCAAAATCAAATTAAAACTATTGTCACTGTATAATCTACACTGATAAAACACTGTGTGGATGGGATATTATCAGGAGACTTTAATGATAACATGACAGTACCCATTGACTATTGCTAAAACATAGGATATTTGAGTTAGTAGAAAAGTACTATATTGTCACTATGTGAAACCCTGTATCTCTAAAATATATCAACTTTCCTTCAAGCAGATTTATTCAGTATGTCTTTCCTATGTTATTTATCATTGTTACAGCTAATCAATCTAGTTTCTTACATCTAGTTATAAAGTTATTATATCTAATTATAACCTGACTTCACACTTTAATCCTATTTTGGCGCTCTGCTCTTTTAACTCTGGATTTTGTTGACAAGGTTTTACCTCCTCATTGTTTAGGGTGCCACAGGCCATTATGGATGTATTATGGATGTAAAATTAATAACTCCAAAATCAACTATTTCCCCCCTTCACATTAGACCCCAAAGATGCAAAACTCCCTGTTAGGCTAAACTCCAAATAGACTTTTTTTTTTTTAATTTGGGGCTGGCAGAGACGTATAAACATCAATCACAAATACATATAGATACTCAATTACACATACACATAAAGATTTTTTTTTATTAAAGGCTGAGACCACAAACAGAAGTAATGAATCATTTTCTTTAAAATTCTGAAACATTCAGCACTTCAAAATCATGTTTATAAGCAATTCCCATAAAATTAAGAAAAGTATAAAGCTGATATAACAATGTAGAATGTGTTTATTTTGTTCTGTTTAGGAAGGCTGAGGGTCTCTAGGGCCTCCAAACACAAAATCAGATAAATGTAAATGTGTTTGGCCTCAATCTGTACACTTTGCCAACAAGTCAAATGTATCTGATATACAGCTGCTTCTTCTTTAGCACACTCAACCCCCCCCCCCCCCCCTCCCCCCCCCCCCCCACCCGGTTTGTCTAAGATGATGTCATATGTTGTAAAGACACATAAAGTACAACTCTTACATTATATATAATATAAGCCTATATATTCTTCAAAATTCTCTATTCCAGAGCGGACCCCCCCCCCCCCCCCCCCAACAGTGTCAGACAGGAGGGATGGATCCCTGGATGGAACAAAAATGATTTACAGATCATCTATGACCCATAAATGTGTTCATTGATTTATTGAGTTCATATAAGTATTAATGTCTCTAACTGTATATATGAGTTATAAACTACATTTCATGCCAATAAAGAATGTCTGAATAAAACTGAAAGGGGTAAAAAAGCAAACAGACAAAGAGAGACTGAGAACAAAGAAGAGGGCGTGCCTGTATACGCGTACCCGCCTTCTCATTACCTATGCAGCCAATCATCTGGCGTATATGCAAATGATCCCCCAGCACCGCATCGTCCCTGCCCTGGAGGTGACGTCACCCGCACATCTCTCTGTCTGGCTCTGCAAAGACTCAGACAGAAGCAACAGAGGACCTGAGGGAAGGCAGCCGGGGAGGGGCACTTTGTAAGGAAGGAATATTATTACTATCTTCACCACCGGCTCTGGAATAAACACGCTTTTTTTCTTCTCCGTCTTTCCGTGCAGCAGCAGCACAGCCCGGCTCGGCTCGGACCGGGACATCCAGTTTTGAACTGGGAAAAACAAAAGGGGGTGGATGTTTTTTTGTAGCTCCTCGCACTGTTTTTCTTTCCCTCCTCAGCCGCACTGATTTATTTTGCACTGACCAGTTGTCTTTGAAAAACCGGGTCCGGTGCCTCTCCCCTCCTCCTCCTCTCCCTCTCCTTTCTTTCTCCCCAGATCACTCCTTGTTTACCCTCCTTCCTTTTTTTTGTTGTTGTGCCTGTTATCTGATCCCGTAACGCTGCAAAGTCGCAAAGATGCCCAGCTCGCTCTTCGCCGACAGCAGCGTCCAGGGAGATGCACTGGACGACCAGAGAGCCCTGCAGATCGCCCTGGATCAGCTCTCTCTGCTCGGCTTGGACAACGACGAGAACCCGCTGTACGACAACCAGGAGCCCCGGAAAAAGAGCGTCAACATGACCGAGTGCGTCCCGGTTCCCAGCTCCGAGCATGTGGCTGAGATCGTGGGCAGACAAGGTGTGTGTTTTAATGTTTCAGTGTTTCAACACAGTGTGTGTCATGTTATGTTATGCAGCAGCAGCTCCTCAGGTACGAGCACGTCCCGAGCTATTGTCCTGAACACACAGCAGATACACGCTCAAAAACAGTGTGTATTATCTCAACGCAGTCTCGTTCCTCTGCCAGCGGACTTAAGCTGCTTTTTAACATCTTATCTAAACATGTTGGCATCACTTGTGAATTCGGCATCTGCATAATCCATCAGGATGTAATCACTTCAATACAAACTTGAACTTTTGTAAGTGTCTCGCCAGTTTAGTCACTCAACGCTGGTCTATAAATGCACAGTGGTGGGCGGCATTCTAACACATGAATCAATTCAAGAAGTTGGTATTTAAGTGAAATAAATTAAACTAAATTATATTGTCGGTTGTGTACACGCTTACAGGCAAGTCAAAATAATAATTTTCATTTCTATGAATGGAGTTTAGTTTTGAAGCAATATAACGACACGTACCGGGGCAAGGCGTCCTCCCTGAGTCCAGTGGCGGTTCTAAACCAGTTTTAATGCAGGGGCCAGGTTGGGGCCAGCTTTTTTTTGTTGGAGGGGCACATACAACCTCAGTACAAAATCATAGCAATAAATCTGTCATTTTATCATTAATGCAGACTCTTCATTCAGGGGGGTCCGGACTCAGAGTTATGGGGGCACTGGCCCATGTTGGCCCCTCCCTAGAACCGCCCCTGCCAGCGTCTAAATAATACTGGAAGACACTTCCTGAACCTCTGGGTGAAGTGCAGCAATGACTGCCGAGCTGACAGGTCATTATAATCATTATCTGGTAAATTAGGACATGTAGGTCATCAAATGATCAGCACTGCTTCTGCAACAGCGTTAACCCAGATATGTGTCTTTTCTTTGCTGATCGATCCCCGGCTTTATGTGATGCTTTATGATGATGAAACAGCTCAGGATCAAATTAGGACAACAGTCACGATCTTACCTTGCCACAGGCAGCAGACGGCAATAGCTGAGCAGACCTAACACAGTCTCCCAGCTGTAGGGCTGCAGGGCGGTACTAGTGCTTGGTTACATATGCGGATTCTTTTCCCCTCCCTGCAATATTGCTGCTGCTGCTGCTGCTGTTGTTGTTGTTCCCAGAAAAACAAAGGGACTGTAAGGATCCACTCACTAACTCCCACCCTTCCACTAAAAAGCCATCACAGTGTGGCGTTTGTTAAGGAGATCTATCTATTTACAACAGACATATCTCTTTTTTCCTGCACCCATCCCTCTTTTTTGTCAGGTTACATCAGGTTATAAATTCGGAATGAAAAAAAAAAGTGGATTAACGGTGACCTCTGGGATTATTTTAAGGGAGAGCGTCGTAACAGAGACCCAGTCCTCATTTAACCTCCATCAGTTTGATTCAAAGTCATTCTCAATTGATTTAAGATGTGAATTAGACGAGACTATAGGTGGGTTCACCCTCCTCTACATGCCTGCTTACATCACCCCGTCCCACTCAGCTGGCTTTGCTCTGCTAATTATGTCATTCTTCCAAGGCTGTTTCCTCAGCCGGTCCATTTTGATCATAAGGATATGTGTGTGTGTGTCTGTGTGTGTGTCTGTGCATGTGCCGGAGGCTGTTGGAATGCAACTTAATGCACCGATGCCAGGCAATGAAGTGATTAAGTAGCTTTTTCCTCTCTTTCCATAATGCTATTAGTATAAAAATATAAATCAAGAGTGTAACAGCAGCTGTTTTGGATTTTTGGTAAATGAACAGGGATCCCCGTGGATCCAGAAGTGAGTTTTCTTTTGTGAGTTATTTTTGTCGTGCTGTATGCTCATGGTGGTGCAGCATGTGGTTTGAATTTGTTCTTCTCCAAAAGGGTGGTTTCACCCGATTTCTGAGGCCATTGGCCTTTTGAGAGACAATAATAAACATCCAGCAGCTGTTTTGAATAGTCCCTAAGTAATGGTTTAACACATGACATATTTTGATCTGTTATTATTTTGGAACCTTTCCTCACTCTCGCCTTTTTTTTTTTGCTCCCGTGCCTCAGGTTGCAAGATCAAAGCGCTGCGAGCAAAGACCAACACCTACATCAAGACTCCGGTTCGAGGTGAGGAGCCTGTGTTTGTGGTGACGGGCAGGCGGGAGGACGTGGCCATGGCCAGGAGGGAGATCATCTCTGCCGCAGAGCACTTCTCCATGATCCGAGCCTCCAGGAACAAAAACACCAGCGTGAATGGGAGCGGCACCCCGGTCCCCGGACCCCCTAACCTGCCAGGACAGACCACCATCCAGGTGCGGGTGCCTTATCGTGTGGTGGGTTTGGTCGTAGGTCCCAAGGGCGCCACTATCAAGCGCATCCAGCAGCAGACCCACACCTACATCGTCACGCCCAGCCGAGACAAGGAGCCGGTGTTCGAAGTGACGGGGATGCCGGAGAACGTGGACCGGGCCCGCGAAGAGATCGAAGCCCACATCGCCATGAGGACGGGAGGACTTATCGAGGTCCAGGATGAAAATGACTTCCACGCAAACGGGACGGATGTGGGTTTTGATCTGCATGGGCACCCCACCCTGTGGTCTAAGCCCAGCGCCGGGATGACCCCCACCTCGGTCCGCAAACCCTTCTCCAACTACCGCAACGACTCGTCCTCCTCCCTGGGCAGCGCCTCCACAGACTCCTACTTTGGCAACAACGGTTCACGCATGGCCGACTACAGCCCCCCCAGCCCGGCGCTCAGCTACACCACCAACAACAACGGCAACAACAATAACAACAACATCAACGTCAACACCAACGGCAACGGGTTTGTTTACGGAAGTGAGGTGATCTCTCCTGACTGCACTGATCTGAATTTTGACTCCTCGCCAGGGTTTGACCCCACGCCGGCCCCGCCGGGCCTCCTGTGGTCCCAGTACGAAAGTCACATGACCCCCTCCTCCACCGGAGGCAGCTCCCCCACCTCCACATCAGCCATGTTCCCCAACAACTCCACTAATGCCAACGGGATAGTGGTGAGTCAGAGAAGAGTTAATGGTTGCACACCTCAGCCCAGACTGTCACCTCCCCTCCAAAGCCACAGCGGAAGCCCAGCAGAGCACCCGTTAGCCCGGAGGGTGCGCAGCGACCCGGGCGGAGGCCCGCTCAGTTACCCCGGTTACTCCAACACCATCGCCTCCCTGCCAGGCCCTCACCTTTCCGGGGTACCGTGCGATTCCTCGGCCTCGTCCTCCTCCTCCTCTTCCTCCTCCTCCACCTCCTCCGGCACCAGCCGAAAAGGAAGTCGCGACTGTTCGGTGTGCTTCGAGAGCGAGGTCATCGCGGCCCTGGTCCCCTGTGGGCACAACCTCTTCTGTATGGAATGTGCCAATCGTATCTGTGAGAGAAGTGAGCCCAAATGCCCTGTCTGCCACACCGGCGTCACTCAGGCTATACGTATATTTTCATAAGAAGCGTAACTCTGACTGTCTCATCAGAGACCAGCTACAATAGCAACAATAGACTCTTCATACTGCTTTAATGGGATCGCCCAATCATCATCAGTTTAGAAAGTGTACATAGATATACATATGTATGTAAGAGGCTGCAGTATCCAGAAGAAGGGACAGACACCCTTGTCGGGCTCCGTCATAGTTGTTAATAATATACTGTAGCTTGGGGAAATATTTTCAACATCTAAGTGCATGTTTTAAATATTACAGCGTAGTAATCAATAGTTCTAGTAAATTGTACCCTATATTTATGAAGTGAAGAGACACAGAGGGGTCATGATGGAGGTACGTGGGTCAGACTGTTAGCTGGCTAAGCCTTCCAGTTTTGCCGATCGAATGTAGTGGGGGTGGGGGGGGGGGGGGTGTGGGGGTGGCTGGGAAACATGGAGGGCTTCCAGCATGACAGGACTATTGACTTACAAAGATACTGCAGCTCGAGTTCAGAAACCACGTTAAGGGAGAGCAACAACATATCCTACATATATATGTATAGAATAAATTTCCACAAGTTGAAAGTTTTAAATGACATTAATACAGATTGAAGTATTTTATTCTTTTTTGACTTGAAAGATTATATTTCTTATTGCAAAGATGTTTACAGATATTTTAATTTAAGTTCAGTGAACTTTTTGTAGCTGGGTTGAAATATTGTTTATTTTTTAGTATGGCCTTATGGCATTGATCACTGTATTATTTTAATATCACACAACTGTGGGAGGAAATCCAAATCCACAAAATGTGTATTGCATTTGACAGTATTCTGTTGGGATGGAGTTTTTATAGGTTCAGCAAAAAATGTCTTTTAAATCTGCTTCACCCAGCATATTTTTTATTCAGTAATATAAAGCATATTTTATTCTATATTATTATGAAACATTGAAATGTACAAAACTTAGTAAGTTGAAAACAAAGAAACCGTTTATGCTTTCTAAAAATTTGTATGAATTAGATTCCAGTGGGAATTACAGGCTTCTGTTGCACCACTATAGTTTTAGTATTTCTATTTTAATACATTTGTTTACCACTTGTTTATGTATATGTAGGTGAAGTTACTTGAGCGTAAATGTACTTTATTGAGCAAAGTTTAAGAACAAAGTATATTTTATTTTATGATAAAGGGCCTTTAACCTCATGGTCAAATACTAATATTATATTTGCTGAGACAAGATTTGAAAATGTATCAAGAGTTTTATTTTTCTGACATTTAAAGTTATACATGATTAAAAAAAAAAAGAAAAACAGTCAAACTTAAGTAATGGTGCTACTTCATGTTTTTTTAAGTATTTCTATATAAGTCCAATAAAAATGGTACATTCACGAGGTGGTTGCTTCTGTTGTGTTTCTTTGTGCTGCTGTTTGGAAGCAGACAGAGGTGAGCAGGGAGGATGTGGATGATTGTTTAAGTGTAATAGTTTTCTGAACATTTGACCTCCCTCTCTGCTTCCTAATGGAAGCTTGGAGACGGCAGGATTATCACAGTGGCCTAATTATTGAGTGTGTAGGCTTTGGCGGTCAGACTGAGGGGGGTTCGGCCTGCCTTATCACTAATTACAAGTGCTGTGTGACCTATTCTTATACAGCCTGGTACCAGGACTGTAATCTGGCTCTTCTGAGTAGTGATGAACATTCTAGATCAGGGATGTCAAACATACGGTCCGTGGGCCAGAACCGACCCACCAAGGGGTCCAATCTGGCCCACTGGATAACTTTGCAAAGTATGAAAATTGTAGAAAAGTCATTCCAAATTTTCTGCTGCTTCATAGGTTTTTTTTCTCCACCCTGACCAGAAAACAATAATCTGAAAAAACAATATTCATAGATATTGCAGTCTTATTTAATTTATTTATATATTGAACATTGTACAAAATGTTGTCAATCTGCAGCTTCTGTGCAAAATAATCTGTAAAAGACATCTCAGGCTGTAAATAGATGGTTTACTGTTGTAAAATAATATATATATATATATATAATATATTATTTATAGGTTATTATACAATGGTTTTACTGGTTTGGCCCACTTGAGATCATATTGGGCTGTTTTTGGCCCTTGAACTAAAATGAGTTTGACACCCCTGCTCTAGATACTGAGGAATAAAAAAAAAGAAAAAAAGAAGCAACATTTGATTGCTATGATGTCATTCATTGTTGGTTTATAATAGGAGCTGCTTATCAAACCCTACATATTCAAAGACAACTGAAACATGTCACCAATAATGGAAAACTCAATAACTAAGTCATTAAATCAATAACCCAATCACCAGTGAATTCATTAGTAACAATTTTGATAATAAATGAAATGCTCATGTCATTTATCAGTCAATATAACAAACATTCTCTAGTTCCAGCTTCTCAAAGCCCACATAAGCCCACAGCTCAGTCTTTCTCCAGGACCTGAATGTTGGTTCTGGTACCAAAACTCAAGACACCAGTGCTAAATATAAACATTAAAAGTTAAAAAAAACGAAGCTTACAGTAGTGATAAGACTCACAAGACTACCAGCTCTCACAAGAGAAACATTTTGACACTAACTCTTGACCCGTCTGGTCCTAACAGACCTACAGTTATTGTTCATTTGGGTGTTTTTTTGTCTCAGTGATGGTGTAAATGCCAAAGACAAGCATACTAAAAGCTAACTCTGCAATTTAAAAAGATATTTAATAGGGTCAGTATTGGCATTCAATAAGTATATGGATTGATCCTTTAATAATACACTGAATATGAACATAAATAACCATCCATGACACCTGCAGTCAGTATGTGAAAACCATATCAGTCTCTCGCATCTGGGTCAGTAGTGCACTCACTGACTTCATTTAAGCTGCAATCTGCTGGTTGTGTTAAAGAGTAACTCTCTGTGTGTGTGTGTGTGTGTGTGTGTGTGTGTGTGTGTGTGTGTGTGTGTGTGTGTGTGTGTGTGTGTGTGTGTGTGTGTGTGTAAATTAGCATCACTTAGAACACTTATTTCTGTCATAAGAGTTCCTGCTCTCTGCTTGTCTCCCCCCCCCCCCCCCAGTCTTAAAGCGCAGCCTCATGTCATGTGGTCCTGCTGGAAACACTGACGTTTAAACACATGCTTTTGCTGCAAGATAGTAAATGTGGAGGGAGCAGGCTCTAATGATAAGTTTAAAATGGAAACATCCAACACAGGCCCACAGAAACTGGCCCTATAAACCATATTATTAGGAAGCAATCTTACCACTGCGGAAAAGAGCTGACAAGTGTTTTTTAGCCAAATGCGCAACACATGGAGCTTGCATTCTGCTTCTCTTGGTCAGAGATTGACTAGAAGAAGGCCTGTGCTTCTCTGGCGAGGGGAGGAAATACATGACATGTAGGTCTGACTCACATTACTGTCATTATGTAGCTCTTCATGTTACTGTCATAATGTTTTAGGGCATTATAGGGTTAGTATTGCTTCAATCATTTAGTGCTGCTTTAATAATTACATACAAATATGTAGGAAATATGTAGTCATGATAGCAGCTCTGTGTAGCAGATAGCAGCTAAAAACACATTTAAGCTACTTCTTGTCTTTTCTTATGTAACAAATTGACCTTGCTGAGTTAATGTTTACTTTTTATTTTAAATTATCATTGAAGCTTAATCAAAGTGGAATTTTTTACACTTGAATAAAGCAGAGTTTCATTTAGGATTCCTATAAACTGGAAGTAAATTTCCACCTTGGTTACTGAGTTATTCAACCATGAATTAATGCTAATCAGAAGCCAAAGCTAACATCCAGCCAACATAAAAGCTAGTGTTTCATAAGCTTCCGCTGCACATATTTTTTTTCTCTTCTATATGTCTGCAAAGCTGAATATTTATATTGTATGTATATCGTTAACTATAACTGGTATCACCGTGTCCTTTTAGTAAACATAAAACAATGATTCTTGTTAGCACTAGGAGGCCTTGACCATGCTGTTGCAGTGCCAATGCTGCTAACGTAGAAGCTATACACACGTTAGCTGTAGCTAGCTATATTCTTCTATGCTTGTTAAAATGATCAAGTGTTTATTTTTAGCAGAATGTACAGCAGTAGAAACCCACTTATATGGACAGACATCATCATTTGTTTCATGTTTACAGAAAAAATATGAATTTTACAGAAGTTAACTGGCAGCAATCGACATGTGACATACTGTAAAATACACTACTTTTACAATTACTGTGATTTTATACAGTAGTATAAATATTACTGTGATTTTATACAGTAGTATAAATCTTACTGTGATTTTCTATATTAGTATATTACTGTGATTTTATACAGTAAATATTACAGTGATTTTTTTTACAGTAGCATAAATATTACTGTAATTGTCTACAGTAGTATATTACTGTGATTTTCAACAGTAGTGTAAATATTAGTGTTTTTCAACAGTATTATATTACTATGAGTTCTACAGTAGTATAAATATTACTGTGATTTTTTTTTACAGTAGTATATTAGTTATGATTTTTTGCAGTAGTGTGTTGATCGCTGTGATTTTTAGGGGTTAATACACAGTACTATGCTATAAATATAATACAGCAATTAACTGTGCACAGTAAATTACTATGAATTACAATGGTCCCCAAATGCATTGTGTAACTGAAGCACTGGAACAGAAACTGGTCCAATTCAACATAAAACCATTTTCACTTAATATTAAATGTATTGTACCATCTTATAGGAATCTTTATTTTCCTCTGAGGTTGTAGCCATCTTATGACAGCTTCTATTCTAGTATTTCAAATGTACACATAATAGGTTGATACCAGTATTTTAGCCTCAATGTATTCGAATTTAAGCTTACAGAATACATAAATAGGAGTAATAATTACCTGTTATCATGATTTTCCCTGGCTGTGTACAGGAGGCTAACATTTAGCATTTACACCTTAGTGCTGGAAAATAAAAAGTTTACAGAATGAATATCTGAATAGTTTTAATAAATAAACATTAAACATCCAGATAAATAGAGAGAGGATTGGTGGGTGTCTGGTTGACTTGGCTGAGCACCTTTGAAGTAAAAATTACACAAGTATCTAAAAAGAAAACAGACATAGTTCACAAGCTAACAATAAAGAAGATTTGTATGATTTGAATGTCTACCTGTGGGCATTGCACTTCATGAGGCACTCAAGAGAAAAACATCCATATTTTGAACTGTAGTGATGCATGTCAGACACATATCTTACAGTGAGAAGTGAAACTGTAAGTGTATTTCTTCTTTGAGGCACAATATAAAAAACCTTTCAGAAATATGTCAGAAAGTGTTGATGGCATAGATTGTCCTACACTGTGCTTTTACTTCCTGTCTGGGTCCACGCTGAGTGAAAAGAGGACGGCGGACTTGATCTTTGAGTCATCGGCTGGAGCGAGATGACAACTCTTGGTACATGGTGGATATTTGAAAAAGCTCCGTCTGGCTGAGCATTTGGCTGCAGACGAACATGTCTGGTGTGCCACTCTGTGTTAACAGCAGAGGAACAACAGAGCATGTCTGGCATCTTCCACGCTGTGACCTACATCTCATGTATTTAATGGAACTCCATTTGGACACACACACGCAGACCACCTTCCTACAGAATGAGGGGAGGGAGCAGCCGTGCCTTTGCAGAGTGAATGTCTATATTTTATTCATGCTGCGCTCCCTGCTTGTCGCCATTCTGTAGTCTAGCCATTACTTGATGTGATTCACCCATTTAAACCCCTTTTTTTTCTCTAACAAGCAGCTGTCGCACATCCAGCTTTGTGTGCAAAGTGTATCACAACAAACATGAATGCACAAAGAGAGAGAGAGGATTATGTGGTATATAATACACATCCAAGGTTAACTCAGTACTTCCATGAGACTTCCTGTTCTGACATGGTTTAGTTATTTTCAAATGCAATTCATCAAGAAACAGAAACATATCTCTTTCTGTCTGTCTGATCCAATTATCCATGCAGGTAGATAGGAACCCTAACACCAGGTGAGTAGAGTGAAACAGAGTGTTGCATTATCTTCAGGGTTGGGAAAGTTACTTTGTAAATGTAATATGTTACAGATTACTAGTTACTCTATTTAAAATGTCTCATTGTAAAATGTATTCATTAGTTCATGTAGATAGAATATAAAATAAAGAGATTTGATTAAAAAAGTCAAAAGTCTGGCATGGCCTTAATTGGTGCTGTGACTCCATTTAAGTCCATGTGTGCTCCAATCAGCCCACGTCATGATTTATTTATTAAATATAAGAGATATTGATTTCAAAGAATTAAAAACAGCAATATATGTATTCAGTAACATGTTGAATATTAAAAAATGAGCAAAATCTTAAAGGTGTGACTTCAGATGTAACCTCCTTTATAATCATCAACATTTTCATCAGTAACTAATTTAATGACACATTTTTTCTCTGATTCTCTTGATGAGCTAACGGTAATTTATGGATGAAATAAAACAAAAGCATAGCTTAGGGTCTCAGGTCAGAGCTCTGCTGGAAACATGGAGACAAACAGATGATTTCAGGTCAAAGTTGAACCAGAAAGTCAGTCTTTAATGGTAATCATTGTGTCAAACCTCTTTGTTTTCTCTTCCAAATCCACTGGTTTGTTTACAATCTGCTTCTTGCCCTTTCTGACCTCTTTTCACTGATGTTTTATTTCTTTTAAATTCTCTCTTGTTTCTATCTTACTCGTTCTGTTTTTTCCTTTAATCTAATGATTTATCTGTTTTATTTTTGCTCCCTTTGTCAGGCACTTGTGGCTTTTCTATACATAAAGATGATTAATAACAGTAAGAGTACATGCAGAGAGGATCAGACCAATCAAGGGTTTTGCATTCATAATCAGACTAAGCCTTACGTTCAAAATCTCATAGTATCTCATCAGTGTGGTCCACATGAGCCGTCTTCAAAACCCCATAATGGTTAAACCTTCTCCTCCAGCGTGTCCCTGCCTGTAAGGAGCAGTCAGAGCAGGCTGTGGGTTTTCCCCTCCACTGGTGAGGGAGGAGGGGGGAGGATGGAGGGCACTGGGTTTGTTGTTCAAAGCCCAAGCTCGGCATATGCATTATAAATGAGCAGGGGTTTGAGACACGTCTCTTCTCTCTCTCTCTCTCTCTCTCTCTCTCTCTCTCTCTCTCTCTCTCTCTCTCTCTCTCTCTCTCTCTCTCTCTCTCTCTCTCTCTCTCTCTCCTTCTTTCTCGCTCTCTGTCTCTTTTTTTCTGTGTGTGTGTGTGTGTGTGTGTGGGTGTATGTGTGTGTCTCTATGTGTATAATGGATTTTTATCCTTCGCAGAGCACAGCGGTCACAGTTTGTCTGACTCCACATGGTCTTTATTATGCCAGACGGAGAGTGTATCAGCGGAGACATACCAGGCCAATGTCTGCCCTCTGTCTCTGTATCTCTACACACACACACACACACACACAGGCACAGATGCACACACACACAGCGGTGACCTCTGCCTCCCTGCCACTTTCACCTCTCACCTCCCTGTTTGCCCACACATCCTGCGGTTTAAACCTCACTTACGATTCTGTTCCTCGTGGCTTTTCCTGCGAATAAAGGCGCAATCCTACACACACGCGCACATACACACACACACACACACAAAGACATACACTAATTCTGATTATATTCTATACGTGGGAGGAAAGGTACACTCCTCTAAGAGCCTCCTACTTGAAGCCCATCATTACATGCTGTTTGCTTTTTCTGTTTATTGCCTCTCTCTTTCTCTTTACATATACATATACACACACACCCCCCTCCTCATACATGTTTAAATGCCACAGTGATTTTCAGTCCCCTCCAAATGTTGTGGCAGACTGACTAAAGTAAGATCCTTGCCCACACTCGCAAGATGCGAGTTGAACTCCATCCTCCAAAGTCGAAGGGCTTTATGCAAATGTGCCGATAGCAACCGGTTCAGTCTTCTTCTGTCTGCTGAGGCGACACTGACTCACAACATGGCAGCGAAAGAGATATAAAAAGATCCGGTCTCTGTCCCTCCTCTGCTGCATTTACACCTTTGACTGATGAAATTAGATTAGATGAAATTAGACTGTTGGAGTGGAACAGTCTTTTGGGGGCACAGAGATTTCTGCTCCTCTTGGCTGCGTGTCTTCAGTTTTGAAAATGTATTCATGATGTCTGCAGACGAGCTTCACAGCAGCTTTATTGTCTCATGCTCATGAATGCTGATCCAAACATTATGTCAACATTTCTGTGTGAAGATCAATATTCTAGCTTAGCATAAATACTTGAAGCATTGTACCTTGAGTTGTGAGGGTTAGGGTTAGGGTTAGGGTTCTACTACTTCATGATGAGCAATAAGTTGATCAGAAGGCAGAAGACTCAACTGGAAATAGTTCCAACACATTACTCCTCTTACAGATAAACAAAATACATCATGTATATAAGACAGCTGTTGAGTGACATTCAATCAGTCTGTCAAACTTTATTTATATAGCATCTTTCATACAGGTTCATGTAGTTCAAAGTGCTTCACAGCTGACAGAACAAGTGAAAAGGAATAAAAATCACCAAGGAATAAAAATGAGGATGATAAAAAAAATGTTTACAAAAATGTAAATAATGTGAAATAAATGTGAGTAAATAAAAAATAAGAGAGAATAAGGAAAAAAAGTGTATTCAAAGTTTTGTAATAATAGTATGACAAAAGGTAGAAAGGAAGAAAAAGGTAGTAAATTGAGTTCAGATTATTTAGTTAATTAAGATTGAGAGACATGAGATTTATTTCCAGGCAAGGCAGCTTTATATAAATAAAGCATTTCATACAGAGAGGCAACTCAGTGTGCTTTACATAAAAACACAATATCAGGGGATGATTAAACAGTAAAAACTGGAAACATTAAAACATAAAATAAAAAAAGAAAACCCAATTATAATAGAAAGAAAACAAATAGCTAGACTAAAATAGAGCATTAAAGATGAGAGTGCAGCATAAAATAATGATTTGCTTTAAAATGATTGAAAGAACATACAGTGCAAATGAAAGAAAGATTCAAATTGAAAGTGCTTTAAAAGAGCTCCATCATAAGCACATGAGCACATTTCCAGCCTTTCATCTCATTATTGGGAAAGAAAGCATGTTAAATTATTAGATAACTATAAATCTCATCAGTTTGTCTAACGTCCAGAAGTTCAGTGAAGTTCAGCTCATCTGCAGCGTGATGATGTCATTATATAATGATGTAATGATGTGGTACTTACTGCTAAAAAGCAAAGAACTGAACTTGAAATAATGCTCAACAACAATGAACTTTCATGCTAGAATATGATGTTCCTGTATAAGATATGTAATGTGGAATATATTAGCCTCTGCTTCATTGGTCCTTCTTGCTTTCATTTTCTTCTCTAGTTTCCACTCTGTTCTTTTCATCCTTTGTATTTCATCTCTAATTGTCCTCGCTGGGCAGATAGAAGTTGATAGATTTCCAAACGCCTCATTTAATCGTCATCTACGAAATGTCTTGCATTCCAAAGTGATGTATACCTGCAGGCAGCCTCTGTTCATTCTTTTATGACTTGAGATGTTTGCACACCGTGTGGTTTGCAGTTTTACGGTGCAACATAAGCTGCGGCTTGTTCAGCGGCAGACGCCTGCACGCTCCTCTCAGAGTTTTGATACGTTTGGTGTGAGCCCAAAGGCTACATCTGCAGCCTGTCATTATACTGAGCCACTCTGACTGCTTAGGTAGCACAAATGTTTTGTCTACATGTTTGATCCACTGAGACAATAAAATATTTACAGGAGGATAAAACAAGATCTCAGGTCTGTTAATGTGAAGAGCTGTTGGCACCATTCTTTGCAGTTAGTGAGCTGTCTGTACGAAGTACACCCAAAACTCATGTGCACGTATCCCTTAAATACTGCTCATATTCTACTGTACCTGTACTGTACCTTCTACTGTACTCACAGTACGTTCTAGGTCCATTTTGACCCGGTCTAAGAATCCCCTCATAAAAAGTGTCTATACCAAATATTGAACCACAGATGTGTTTAGAAAGCATCAATAGTTGATCTGACTGATCAATAAATGTGTGATTAAACCTTGATTCATGTTTCAGAGAGCAGAGAGAGTGTATTTTTTAGCTTTTACACCACTCAGCTACTATCACACAATTTCAGAATAAAAGACATTTGGGGTGTTTTTACAGCTGTCAAATGTCAAAACTGGTCAAATGTGACCCAAACTGTATTTAAGGATTAACAAGCCTGTTTTGTATCACTTGAGGATAAGTATTGTGTTTGTATCAAAGCTGATAGATTTGATTCCTCTGTGCTGTAGAACTATTAAAACCACATCAGTGAGTCATGCTGTTGCACTGGATGACATGTTCTTTCATTATGATCACACACTGTAGTCACACATTGACCTGGATGGATAAATGCTGAGGCAAACAAAAATATCCACAGGGACCGGGGTCAATGGGGGCCCTTGGTGTTTTTAAAATTGTACATGTGTTTAGTTGTTTTGACATATGAATCCTGGACAATGTCCTGAGAATCAAGTCTGAACATTTTCCAGAGTTGTCCTTTCACACCTGCAACACACGGCAGGAGATTGTCAGTGTCAGATGTGCTCTCACCTACAGGAAATACTCTGTTTGGTTAAGGTGAGGGGTCTCAAACATACAGTGGGCATACAAACGCCCACTAAGGGGTCCAATCTGGCCCACTGGATGATTTTGCAAAGTATGAAAATTGCAGAAAAGTAGGTCTGATTCCAAATTTTCAATACAATGCACCTTAATGCTATTCTCAGCGGTTTTCACAGTGGAGGCTTCTGGTCTGCTCATGGACATCAAACTAGAAATAATTGACTTGAAAGGTGATTCAGTTTATTTCCTTGATGGGTCTGGCCCCCTTGAGCTCAAATTGGGTTGCATATGGCCCTTGAACCAAAATGAGTTTGACACCCTTAGGCTCAGGTGAGAGAGAGAGAGAGAGAGAGAGAGAGAGAGAGAGAGAGAGAGAGAGAGAGAGAGAGAGAGAGAAAGAAAAAGAGAGAGAGGGAAAGAGAGAGAGAAAGAGGGAGGGAGAGAGAGAGAGAGAGAGAGAGAGAGAGAGAGAGAGAGAGAGAGAGAGAGAGAGAGAGATGGGGGGAGGGAGCGAGAGAGAGAGAAAGAGAGAGAGAGAGAGAGAAAGAGAGAGAGGGAGACAGAGGGAGAGAGAGAGAGAGAGAGAGAGAGAGAGAGAGAGAGAGAGAGAGATATGGGAATGACATGGAACCAGGGACATTCAGATTCGTTCTTAAACCATGCGTACGAGTGACTAACGAGGATTTGCCGCATTCACGAATTTCCTCGTATTTTGGATTTTCTCTTAGGTACGAACAACATTTACGAGTGATGCAGACCTGTCGTACCTCTCACGCACAACCAACCTGCAGTCCTCCAAAGCAATAAAACACGACTGTTACTGTCTAATTGTCTAATGGCAGTGTGCCAACGATATCATGTCTTTTGGGGGAACTCAATTTTTTCCGTGGGGGGGGGGGTGACATCATATACTATAAGCAAGATATGATAATCACTTAATGAACACATAACACCTCCACACGGGTACCCTCATCTTCATCTTCTTCTGCCGGCTTGTCCTGCGTTGTCATCCCAGGTGTTAGCAGGTCTGTGCTGACAGCAGTCCAGCAGCAGGTGTAACATCAGCAGTTGAGCTTCAGAGTCAATTGACTTGGATTTTCTTTTTAACATCACTGTATGCTGACTACCAGAGAAATGAATAATGTCGATCCGCAGGCTGAGTGTATATTATATTGTCAGTATTTTAGAGACTCCTGAGTAATGGGTGTGAACTACAGGGGATGTAGGCAATGAGCACGTGTATACTATGTCCCGTTCATTAAATTGCACTTCTGAATCCATAATCATGATGACATTACTGTTTGTAAAATTATTAGGCTATTTAGTATAAAGAAGTAGGCTATTTAACAATACGTAGATATATCAGTCATTTAAATTGACAATTATAATGCAAGCGTACAATATAAATATTAGCGGCAGAAACTACAAAGCGACTTGTCCACAGCTACTTTTCCACAATATAAACTGACTATTTATTAATAACTGTTATTCATGTAATTGAAATGTTGCTTATTGAATTAATAGTTTAACTCCCTGGCTGATGACATCCTCTGGTATAATTCATGTTCAGTCATTTTTGTTTTTATTTCTGTGACGGTGCAACAGCTGAGACAGCGTTCACAGCACGGGTCATTTTTCCTCATTCTTTGTCTTTCTCAGGACCTTTAATTCCACTAACACTAAATAATAATCTGTGTTTCTGTTGATCTATTTCTGAGAGCGGGACCTCAGTCTGAGAGCTTGTAAAGTTCTTATTCTTAGTCTTTAGTGCCATTTTCATGAATGGAGCTTCTCCACAACCTGCCGGTCGTCTGACCTTATTTGGTATTTTGGGGGCGTCATTCATGTTAATTTACTATTCTCAGGAACACACGTTCATTTAGAACAGGTGGGATTCATCATGTTTACGAAGCTCATTTACGACTGTTTCGGACGTGGCTCACTCGTACATTCCACCTCACGAAAAAAGTACGACAGATTTAAGAAGAAAAATACGAACATATTCTTGCATCTGGCCCATTGTGTGTATGTAACATGCAGTGTAACATCTCGGCTAGGTGTCACTCTCACTAGGGAGCTGGCAGGGTAAAGTCCATTTAATGTCCGGTCTGACTGATTTGGACATTTGAGTTCACACATACAGCTCCTCTGGATAATGTCTGGAAAACGTCATGGTTGCTGTGCAGGTAGGAAATGGGCTTATGAGAAGGATTAGTATAATTTGATAATATAGCCCAATATTACAGATCACAGATTTGCCTCAGGGAGCATCCTCCATTCTGAGACTCTCAAATGAAAAAAGGAAAAACTCTGCCTTCACTCCCCCAAAATACTTGTAACAAGGACAAAAATGGAAGAAAATGGAAGAGCATTCTTCAGAATGTGGTCACACTGTACACAGTGTATTCACACTTCACTGAGATCTGACCGCCTCCAGATGTGGTCCGATCTGATCACATTCCAGTCACGATATGTTGTGAGTGTACTTACATTGATTTGATCTCATATAACAAAATAGACACCAAGACTGGAACCTATTACATGGTGTGTGAAGGTTAGTTTTCCCTCTGCTAATGTACAACCACATCTGCACACTTGTAAAGAGACCATTGATGTTTTCTTGTGAAGGTGAGGACCATTAACACATTTGTGTCCAGGAACCATGTTCATGATAATCCACTCATGACCCGTCTGCTGCTCTAAACACACAGTTAGTCATACAGTGACAATGCAGTCCATCCACAGAATGACATTCCTTGCTCATATCTTCATTTGAATATTTTTACAGTCCCAAAGCATAAAACCAAAGAAACCAGGAACATTTTTTCAAAAGAAGCAGTTTGACTGTTAACAGTCTCCTAAACTTTAAATACATATTGTGACCCTCACATTGTGAACCACTGCCCTAGTACACCAAATATGTATTAAATCTGTTTTGGTTTAACTAGAAAGGTGCTGACACGCAACTTCTAACAGCAGTTCTTTAGCTGCTACATTTATTTATTGTTTTTTATTTATTTATGTCTTTATTGTGTGGAATATGTTTGAATGAATGTTTGGAGGATGTCGGTTTTAATTTGCAACACTTTACAAGAGTAGCACTCTAATTTGGTTGTATAGTTCTTAATGATAATAATAATAAACCATAATAATAGACCATAATAAAGGAATTGTGATTGTATGTGATGTATGATGTCCTGTTCAATTTTCACTTTAATTAGTTTTCTCATAACAGCTCACAGTACAGATTTAGTAATGCACAAATTAACTTGAAATTAAAAAACCCTGTTTAAGCACTCTTTTTTATTACAGATTGAATGATAACACAAATCTCTAAAGTAGCATCACATAGAAATACAAACCTGTACTTAATGATCCCTTCCAGACATGTTTGTATGTAGATGTATAGAAAATACTCTCTGACTCTGAGTGAAGAGGTTGTTATAGTTGGTGAAGATCATGGTCTCAGTTCATTTAATGAACGTCTATCTTTCCTGTATTGTATCAAGTGTTACCAGTGTCCAAACATGTCACTACCAGTGGATACTGTATAGTACTGTAAGATCAGATATTTACAAAAAAACATGAAATCCATTATCTGTGAACATTTTACTCATATGTTCAATGTGTTTGGAACTTGGCAGTAATGTTAATAACAATATGTTTCTAACCATGTTCAGACAGCATTATGTTTTCTTTTATAAACTCATGTTTTATCATCTATCTGACAGCTTAAGTAACAGCCTGCAGCTTATATTGTATACCAGCATTATATACCAGTGTGTACTCATGTTATTTGTGCCTGATTGTTAAAGTATACTGTAATTCTGCTCTGTTGTAAACATCCATCATAGTTTACAGACCTACTTACTGACTCTACTTGGACCTACTGTACTTACTGTAGTGATGGATTATTATTATTGTGTACCCGTTATTTGATACCAGGCCACACAGTACAGAGTTTATATGATGAGAACAGCTCTTACTGCTTCTGCAGACCTCATATCTCTGTGAACCGTCACTCTGCTGCATCAGACACACAAACTACATTAGGAGTAGACAGATGTAAGAAGACACACCCTCCATCTGTCCCTGATAACAAGACGTTTAGCATCTGTGATTAGTTTACTTTTTGTATCTTTTTCTTTTTTTGTTGTTATTTGAGGTGGCAATAAGCCATAAAGTTTCCTAATCAAACCAGATGATGAGACAACGTGTCTAGATTGAGCAGTGTGTTGCTCTGATCGTGTCTGCTGTTTGAATTCAATAATTAACCTGGTGAGTACAGTAGTACAGTGATACTATTGGTGATGGGAATGAAGGATGAAACTACAAACATAAGACCCAAAATGATCCTTTAATCAAAGTGCTTTTGTTGTCTTAACCTAGTCCATCCCTCCATCCACCACCACCTCCCTGCAACTCCAGCGCTCTCTACATTAATATACAACCTCATTCATTCATTAGACATGTGCTGAATGTTATCCTGATACCATTTTTTTTTTAAAAAGCCTGTAAAAATAAACATAAAAACATAAACATACATAGAAGACTTTGTCTGCAGTGGATCAGAGAGAGACAGAGAGAGAGAGAGAGAGAGAGAGAGAGAGAGAGAGAGAGAGAGAGAGAGAGAGAGAGAGAGAGTCTTTCCTTTTTTCCCCTGAATCCACTGCAGAAATCCAATGATTTTTCTACTTTCTCTGTCAGCATGGCTGAGGACACTCTGCATTACCAATGTTTGTCCGTTTGGCAGAAGCTCAGGGAAAACCAACGCAACAACGCTTTGGGTTAAATACAGCAGGCGCTTCCGAGACAAAGCCCTCTCTCTACCCCCACGCAAAGACAGCAAAGGGCCTACAGTGGCACAGATTAGTGAGTAAATTGGCTGCTGAATGAGAGACACTGCATATCTAGGAGGAGGACGCAGCCTTGGCTTTTATTCCCCAAGAAAAGGCAACCTAGAGGGAGAGAGAGAGAGAGAGAGAGAGAGAGAGAGAGAGAGAGAGAGAGAGAGAGAGAGAGAGAGAGAGAGAGAGAGTGAGAGGGAGAGAGAAAGAGAGAGAGAGAGAGGGAGAGAGAGAGAGAGAGGGAGGGTGGTGGTGGTGGTGGTGGGTGGAGAAGGTGGTGGTGGGGAGGTGTCAGAGAGATTCAACACAGATCTCACAGGGTAAAATGTTATCAGTCAGCCACATGGCTTCACAGGCTACAATGAATGGAAAGAGTGTGCATATTGCATCAGAACACCTACGCAGCATGAGGCCACCGCGTGCCCCATATTCTCCTCTGTGGCATGTAATGCTTTCAATTCTTCATCCTTCACCAATGTGTTTCCTGCTTCATTCCATTCCAGCAGGATTCAAACAGTGGCAGACAGTATATGTTTACATCCCAGCCTACATTAAAACGCCTTTTAAGCACGTCGTCTCCTGCTGAGCTCCCACAAGGATTTTTTTTAGCGATATCATCTCAAGATTCTACATGTCATTATTATGTGTGTAGGATGTCTGGCTGTTGTTTTAGGAGAATACTTTAACATGTGGCTGTTTGGAGGAGAGGAAATGTAATAACAAGGGTGGCTGCATGGCAAAACAAGACAAAGCAATCCTAATGAAAGATAAGAGTTTCTCCCTGATGCATATTTCATAAGCGCTCTTTTTGTCTCCTCTTGCCCAGGGATTTTTAAGCAGAGAGAGCAATTAAGTCGGCGTAGTAAGTCTTTGGATCAGTAATGATCATTGTGTGTGTGTGTGTGTGTGTGTGTGTGTGTGTGTGTGTGTGTGTGTGTGTGTGTGTGTGTGTGTGTGTGTGTGTGTGCGTGAGCTCGGAGATGTTTTGTTTCTGTGCTGCAGGGTTTCTCACTCTGGATGTCAGATTGTACAGTGTTGTATATATAGTGAATAGAGAGGCTCCATGCAGCAGAAAGCTTACTCACATGTGAACAGCATTTATGAGGGATGTTTTTTTATTCCACTCACTGCATTATTCAGTGTGTTTACATACATTTAAAGGACAGGTTTTTTCTACTCTGTCTGTAAACAATGCTAACATACACTTATGTGCACTCACACAGTTTCCGTATGGTGTAATCAGTCCTCCTGTTCATACTGTCCATTCATTTAAACAATGCTTTCATGTTTCCAGTGTAAGTATATGAAATCAGCTTACTCCAGAAAGCCAACTGGTTACTTAAGTGTGTGTAAAAGCACAGAAAATCTGAAAAGAATCAAAGTCTTGTTCTTTTTCTGGAAGAAAAGATGTTATAGAACCCGGGTCTTGTTTTTGTTCAGTGTAGCCATGCAGCAGTTTTTCCTCCAAACATTTGAACTTTATTCTTGAAGTCTTGTTCCAGCACCGTGCTGTTGAGTAACTCAGCTCAGCTCTAGCTGTGTGACATCTCAATGAACTTTAAAGCCATTACAACAAAGGTTTGGTTGAGCTCATATTGCAAACCAGTTAGATAACATTCAACACAGCATACTAAAAAACAGAATAAACTGATACTAATATGAATCATTATTTGTTTAATAGGAACTATATATATAATTTCCCATTTAAGATCATGTTACATGACCTAACCACCTGTTTGCAGTGTTGGAAAGTGAATGCACCTATATGTATTACATCATCTGTAACATTAATAATGACTGCATTGATATAAATACCAGGTCCAGGTGTTGGTATTGTGTGTTGTACTGGAACACTTCAGCCATCAGTAATGTAATTAGTGACAGCTGTGTTTTCCTTTATAGATCACTGTATGACAGTTTCATACAGTGATCAATCAGTCAGTTTAAAAGATCTACTGCAGTATAGAAGTGTGTGTGTGTGTGTGTGTGTGTGTGTGTGTGTGTGTGTGTGTGTGTGTGTGTGTGTGTGTGTGTGTGTGTGTGTGTGTGTGTGTGTGTGTGTGTGTGTGTGCATACCTCTAGAACTACAGCAGGTCAGAGGTGAACCATCAAGTAGCAAAATCTCTATTAAAAAAGACATTTCTATCAGATAGTGTGGTTGATGAGCTCATCCAGTCAACATGTTTATAATAATATGTTCAGTCATTGTTCCACCAAGTGTTTAAATGAGGCTTAAATGTCAACCAGTTGATGCACCCTACTGTCAATCAACATTCCAATACTGTTCCTCAAGAACCATGGATTTAACCCATGGGTGTCAAACACACGGCCTGCGGGCCAGAACCGGCTCGCCAAAGGTCCAATGTTGCCCACTGGATAACTTTGTAAAGTGTGAAAATGGCAGAAAAATAATTCCAATTATTAAATAAAATGTACCTCTAATGCTCTTCTCACTTATTTTCACTTGTCATTCACAGTCAGGGTTTGTGATGTTGCTGTGGACGTCCATCTTCAGATAACTGACTTACAATGTGATTCAGATTTGAAGGAAACATTTGTCTCAGTGGACTTGGACACATTTTTATCAGTATCTCTTAGCAGGTTTGTGCATGTTTAGAATGACTTATCTTTATGAACAAGCTTTTTCTATGATCAATAAAACAAACCTGAGACATAATATTGTTGAAATTGCATCATCTCAGGCTGTTTATCTGTTTTGTGAAAAGATGGTTTATTATAGTAAAGCTACAATATATATTATATATTATTTGTAGGTTATTATGCAATGGATTTACTGGTCTGGCCCCTTTGAGATCAAATTGGGTTGCATGTGGCCCTTAAACTAAAATGAGTTAACCCCCTAGGTTAAGGTGAGGGCTGCAGGAGGCAGGACATGATGTACAAAGTTTGCTGTGGTTGTATTTCAGTGTTTTGAATCTGTTTTATCATAAAGAAAACTTGTATTTTTACTAGAAATCACAGGAAGTATTTTCTCTAATTAGCAGTAGCTTCACAGCAGAGCGTTCAGGCCCAGTCAGAACATCACAGCTTACCTGACCTGCTACGTTTAGCCAACGTCAACCACATCATACAAAAGTTATCAACACACCCAATCACTCTCTGCAAATTCAGTACTATATCCACAAGAGATCAAACTGGGCTTTATGTGGCTCCTGAACTAAAATGAGTTTGACACCCCTGATTTAACCCCTTCTTGCATGTTGTTACAGTGATCCAAGCATCATGTGTGTTTGACTCTGTGCCATTTCCTGAGGAGACAGAACTGCACTGCACACAGATGACTTCTGTCACTGTAGAGACGAGGAGACGGAGACACAATGACAGAATACACACAGGACAGAGTTTTTACACCTGTGTTAATAATTTTGAAATATTTGTGGTTTTACTAACAGCATTGACTTTGTCACTAATACTCTCCATATGTGGGTTTCTCTGGTAATATTAGTTTTTGTTATAACTCAATATATTAGTTAACCTCTTCCACTAGAACCTGATCACATTTCATTTTGTTCTTGCAGCTTTCTGCTCGTCCAAACTCTCCATAAAGACACAAAACCCTCATTTAAATACTGCTGTCTCCACCCTGTTGCACCTGTTTTCATTTACACAGTTATTCTTAGTAGATCACCTGCAAAACGCACGCAAATGACACACACAATCTATTGCACCGTGCACGCAATTTAGTACCCACTATTTGGGATCTTAGTAAATCAGGCCCTAAGAACCAAGAGTCATTAGACTAAGAACTGGCTCACTCATGGCTGTGTACGTGTGACCGAGCAGTGACAGAGACATTCTACAGTTTGTATCAGTCTGGCTCACCCTGTGGTCAGCTGAGGAGATGGTATGTTCCAAACAGGTGAGGCTGAGAAGGTAAAAGCTCAGTCACTGGTCATTTGAAATGGAGTTAAAGAAGCGAGGAGGTGGAAGCAGATTTGATTTGTTTGTTCTTTGCCTCAGCTGAGTTTTAAAAAAAATATTTCCTAGGGTTCATTTTGTCATCTATTTCAATGTTTTTGTAAGAAACCTCATCTCTACCCCTGGTAGAGCGATCGTTCACTAATCAGAAGACTGGTAGTTGGATTCCAGGCTCCTCCAGTCCACATGTTGATGTTTCCTTGGGCAAGATACTTAACCCTGAATTTCTCCTGATAGCTGCACCAACAGTGTATGAATGTGTGTGAATGGTTAGAGTCCTCCTGATGAGCAGGTTGAGACTCTGTGTGGTAGATCCTGTCATCAGTGTATGAATGTGTGTGAATGGATGAATGTGACATGTAGTGTAAAAGTGCTTTGAGTGGTTGAAAGACTAGAAAAGGTTCTATATAAGTACAGTCCATTTATCATTTTCTTCATACTCCTGCCTGCTGACTTGCTTCATTAACATCCTTTTTTAAAGTTTCCAGAGCCAAATAATATCATCTGCCTTTTATTCGGGTTGGGTACTTACATGTTTAAAACAAAAAATAAATGAAAGTGGTGCATAAACACAGTAGTCCTGGAACTGAAAAACTGGGCCTTTGTTCAGTCAGCTGGACACTGTTGTAGGTGAACAAGGATCCTAATGAAAGAAAACGCATTTATGATGTTAAAGAATGTTACCCTCCTGTTGTCCTCAGGTCAAATTTGACCTGTTTTAAAACAGCTTTTACATCACAAATATGAATCTCTTTCATCTAATTGCCTGAAAATCACATGGATGGTTCTATACTACATTCTTCAAGTATAATAATCACTTCTTTCTTTGAATTGGGTCATAATGTGAACTTTATGCTTTATAAACACAGTCAAACCAAAACAGTGACAAAGGGTGTGATTATGTGCTGCCATTCAAATAGTTGAAATGGTTTCATAACTGGATCCTGTCTAAACTTTGACATATACCAGATAATGATAATCCATAACATATTTTCCTTTCCTTTTAATGTTTTAAATGTAGTTTAAATAATTCATAATTTCAGCCTTTTTAACTCAAACATGACCTACAATATCATTTAAATAAGCCCTATTGTCCATCATTACCAACAATATGTGTAAAGCTTGTTGTAATAAGCTGGAATGAAGTTGGCTAAAAAGGTCTAACACAGAACTGGGTGATAACTTAAACATTTATAAACAGTCAAACCAATCAAAAAGCACTGTCAACAGGAAGACAACAGGAAGGTTTTTTGTTTTTTTAGTTTTTTTTTAGGGTTTTTAGAAACTGAATTTTTCCTTAATGTGAGATATTTCTATCAAGATCTCTATTGTGGGATTCTACTATGAAGGTAGGTCTCTGTAGATGTACAACAAAGAAGTGGGTGATGTTAAATATGGATATTTAGAGAGGAAACGTTATTTGAGGCAGTAGAGAACAAAGAGGTCTTAAGGTTTTGGATTTAAATTCTTTGAGTAACACTGTTGAGATCAAGTGGATTTTCATATTTATAAAAAAAACCCAACAGTTGTAAATGTCAGAGTATCAATCACACTGAAAGAATATGCAGTAATGTTTGATGCAGGTCCAACAGGTCCAATTCTGAAGGATTTTTTCTCCAGAAGGAATAATCTTGAGACTACCACTGTTAGCTCTGCAAACATTTTTATTGGAGGCATTAAAATCCATAATAAGCCACACAGCAACTGTGTTACATTACTAGCAGCAACATTTGTTTCAGACTTTTATATTTGGCACTAAATAGTCAAAAAAAAAAAAAACTCCTGCTGCGCTTAACAGAAATACTGTGGTGGAGAGAAAGTGAAGAGTATTATTCTTGTAATTCAGACGTGGAAATAATATTTTAACTGTCATATTTCCTCAGTGCTTACATTCATTTTTATCCAGTTTCATTAATAGGAAAATGGATTCAAATGTACAGACTTGTGTAGTTTATATCTTGTAGTAAGAAGGGATGGAGGTCAATATTTCCTACATCACAGTTGCTGATTATTCTGAGCAAAACCTGTTTTCATTATTTTATTGTTGAACTTTAATAACATGCACTTTTATCAAAGGACTCAATTTTAATTTAATTTAAACTTTAACATGGACTTAGTGGGACTTAATGGACTCCCCTGCTTTAGATTAGGTTTACAATATGATTTATTCTCAATGGAACAATGGTCAAAATAAATAAAAAGTAGACTTTCCTTTTTACACACTGGTCACCTGATAACCTGATTTCGACAAATTCTCACAAATCTGAGTCTCATGTACTCATGTGAATGTTATACAGTAGTTAATCTGGAGCAGACAGTCAGAACAATGTGTTTACTGGCTGAGATGTGACGCTGCTGCTCAGAGGACAGTCCTGAGACACGCTGCCACTAAGGCTTGCTTTTCACCCTTGAAATAATGAATAACATACTAACAAACATATACACCAACACACACTGACAGGATGGATATATACATATAATACATATACATGTGTGGTAAGACATTCCTGACTTCAAGGATTAATCTGCAGCTAATCACTGACTACTGTACATTGCACTGTATTGTATGTGCGTGTTCATGCACTCACACTGTGCACACGCTTATGTGTGTGAGTGTGTGTGTGTGTGTGTGTGTGTGTGGGTTCTCCCCTGCTAACAGCTCTATGGGCAGGATTACAGTGAGGCTTAGCTGTAGGAGAAGGAATGCTGCTGTATTTGCAGTCATGAATGGACAATAATCCCTCTGATGGAAGCTCGGCCTGTAATGATTTAAGAAGGAAAAGTTCTGCTGATTAGTGGCTATTGTCACTACATCTCACTGAGTGTTTGTGTGTGCGCGTGAGTGTGTGTGTATGTGTGTGTGCGTTCGCATCCCTGACTGTTGACAGGTCCAAGTGGCCTTCGACATCAAAGCCGAGCCCCAGATGCTTCGCCCTCACCTGATGCCTGCTCTCATCTGTGGCCTGCACTTCCCACTGACACCCACACACACCCACCCACCCACACACACCCACACACATATACACTCATACATGCATTTCCATATAGCACAATGCAGTCCATTCTCGTCCTTATGTGTAGTAGGAGCTGTTGATTGTATGATTGATTGATTGATTGAAAGCAGCAAACAGCAAACAAGGAGTTAGCAAACAAGGCAGCCTTATGTGTGTGTGGACCCCCTGTGCTTCTATTCAGACTTCCTGTCAGTGACTGGCAGATGATTATCCAGACTGCTGCATGCATATGAAAGACAAGCTGTGTTTAGGCCTGGCTTTTTGATTGGCTTTGGTTTGATGGTGGATTAATTGTTGCCCCCGCAGGGGTCGATCAGCCAAACTAATGATTTTCATTCAGCCTGTTTTCTCCTGTCAGCTGCTTCATCTGGAATGATTCAGGACCAAGCTTAGTATCAAAGTGCTTTTGTCATATAAGGACAACAAAAAGTGATGGACACACCGGATGCAAATGAAAACAAGCAATTATGTCAGGGACATGGTAAAACAACCCCACTCTAGGGTTTGTGTCCCTATAGTGCTTTCAGTTGCTTAATAGAGAAAAATAATCTTTTTTCACAGCACTCTGACTTGTTTATGGAGCCACTGTGAACACGGTGCTGGTGTCCTCACTGACGTGACTGTTGAATGGGGGTTGGACTGTTGCCCGGGTAACCAAGAAAATATGGAAGAAGACGAGTTTTTTTAGTTTACACATAGATTATATACATATAAGCAACATAAAATGTGATGGGGAAGTGTTATTCTAGGCCCTCTCCAGTGCAAGTGTTAATTAATCAAAGAAAAAAGAAAAAACTAAGATTATTAAAACTGAGCTTTATGGACACTTTACGGACACTGAATGTTGCTGGTGACCCTCACCCTAATCCCACCCTGCTCACCCTGCACTGTGAGCTTGTTGTCAACTCTCTGTTAACATAACATTAGGCTAGCTACCTAGCTGCTGTGGTTCTCACTGCACAAGCACGTCATCCCAGCAGTATGGACACACAACCATAGGGTGTTCTTATCAAGTATAGAACAGCAGTTAGAAGCCAACTAAAGCCATTTAGACCATTCAAATGTATCATTAGTTTAAGTGTAAAGTGGGAGTCACGCTATAACTTTGTATCCATCATAGAGTTCAGAAAGAGTTTAAAGTGTACATTTCCCCCCAAAAGCTGCGTTGTTCTGTGATTCAGTCTTTTTTCTTTTGACTAAATACTAAGCATTATTACAGATGTTTAATCTTTAATACACCTGTGTTACTGTAATAATTATGGCAAAGTCATTGGCACACAGAGAACCTGGGGCCTTCATAGCCACTGACAGTCTGGGGCCCCTAGACACTTCTTTGCGTAGATGGCAATGCAGCCATAGATAACACAACTCTATAATAATCAAACATTTATAGTTCAAGTTTTACCAACAAATAACTAAGTAACATAAACAAATCATGTTTTACCTGTAGAGTCAGCAAATGTGTCCAAAAGGCTGAGAGTAGGTAAATAAATAAATAGCAGATGTTGGGATGTTTTATGAAAACTAATAATATATTCTAAAATATATGTATTCTATTTTATTTGACTGACTGCATCCTCACCGCTCTCATCCAGTTTGTATGAGTGTAGACTGAATCAATATTCAAGCCAACACAAAGATTGACTGATGTTATCATGTTGCAGTCTGAACTATCACTCTGTCATCATATATACAACCAAAAAACTGCTCTCTAACAGTCTAAATCAACAGGCTCATTTCATAGTTTTGGTAAAGTTTATAAAGTATTTTTCCAATAATTCTACAGATGAGTAGAACTCCACAGCCTGAGAGTCAGTGATGCTGACACAAAGTCACAATGCTTGTATGATTGATGAATTTTTAAAAATGTAGTTAATTAGTTAGTTGAAGAGTTTGGTCACACTGGACACCAGACAGAAAGCGTAGCATTAGCAGCACGTTTAGCAGCAACTGTGTTCTGGAAGTGCTCAGAGCCTAATACACAACCACTGGAGTTAAGCACGTAAAATGGAGCAAATACCTCCATGGACAGTTTGAAACCAGTGTGTTTAATATGTTCTGAGATTGTGGCCATTATGAAGCGTCACTACAGACAAAGAGCAAACGTACCCACTCACATCTGAACTGAAAACACAGAAAATAGGAACGATTTAAGAGCCTAATATGACCCATGCACTTTATTTTAATTTTAAATGCAGTCCTTATTTTTACTGAAATGATTAAAGAACATGTTTTTACTCTTAGAAAACGTATTATTTATAAAATGTACGTATAATAGAATGTTGTTGTTTATTTCATCATATCAACTGTATTCATGTTTTTAAGTGTTACAGTAACATCTGGAGGCCAAACAATCCAGCTGTTCTGAACATGCACGTTTTGAGTTGAGAATATTTCAAAATGTGTTAATAGGGTTAGGGGTTAGGGGTTAGGGGTTAGGGGTCAGGGTTATGATACTTCCTTTCTAACAGCTACAAACACTAAACACATGATCAACAGACAGATCCATCACATTATACATTATTTTTCATGCCAATCATCAAATATGCTCTTAAACAAAAGTGTAAATGAATGATTGAGGCTGGAATTGGAGCCAATACTAAAACCATTTAGACCATTGCTGGCTTGAATCTGAATAACTTGCGCTTCTTTTCACATGTGAGCTGACTGTTGTGGGTAGATCAGGGTTTTTGTTTCCTCTCCACAGTGGCAGCTCAGCAGGAGAACAGTGTTGAGCTGGAACATAATGACTCTGAGGAAGAAGATCATTCACACAATGATGATTGTTTAAGGCTTGTTTTGCAGATGAATGACTGGTTATCTCAATGGTTTGATGGGCCGACCATCAGCAGCACTGGGAGAAGTTCAGCTCCCCTTCAGTAACCCCACCCCACCCCATCCTATTGTTATCTGAGCACCCAGGAGAACCTATCCTCTTTCCATTTACTATATCTACCATATTTACTAAACTCAAACTATTTGCTGCCTATTTTACAGTCTGGCGGCAGCAAAGCAGTTAAAAAAGAAATCACTGCTGCATTTAACCTGATTTACACTCAAATTTCAACCAACAGTAAATGTTACAACAAAACGGCTGTAGAACATTTCACACTGTCCACATTGTTCTTCCCATCAAAATGAAAGAAGTCCTCAACTCTGTTCATGTTCCCAGCTGTCTTGCCTCCATCAGGGTGCTATCTGAGGTTACAGTGGCTTTCTTTTTATACAGACCACAAATGAACTCAAGAAGCCCATGGATTTCTCTACAAGCAGTTTTCATACAGCACAGTATGAGTGATACTTGGTATACAAAGAGTCTTTTTATTAGTCTTTCTACCATAAGCTGCAAACATAAGCATGTCTGACTAACTGGCTCACTACAGACAGTAGTAATCTAGTGTTATGTGGAGTATTAACTGAATACAATATTTTGTGGGGTTACAGATTATGTTAGAAAAATCCCTCAGAACTGTAACATCTACTGTACTTCCTCACTGTGTGGAGCTGGTCATGGATGCCAGAGAGTAGAATACTGTTACTGACTCTTTCCTGCTTTTTAATTGGTTTAGGACACTTTCTTCTTCCTCACTAGCTAGCTTTAGCCTCAGTCTTCTAGCATGACATCATGTATCATATTGAGCCATCAAGTGCATATTTGACCCGTTTTGACATTTGACAGCTGTAAAAACACCCCAAACGTCTTTTATTCTGAAATGTGATGTCCTAAAATGGCCCAAAATGAACAAAAATGAAAGATGAAAACTCAGGCCCCATTGTATTATGTAACTATTCTATATGATTACATTATGACCAACAGTTTCCCACCAGTTCAACTATTTCTACTTTGTTTTTCAGAGTTTTGTCTGTGATTTTGGTGAAAGGCTAAGAATACTAAATAACTATGATCCTTGGCCACGAATGTAATGAATCCAAAACACTTAGTTGTTGAAGTTTTTAACAAAACTCTGCATCTTGGTGTGCTGAAAAGTAAAAACAAAATGATTCACTGCAATCTTTTGCTTCTGATCTATGTTAGCAGCACACAGGACTGAAAAGCTCAGTGACTGGCTGTTTCTAGCTGAAATGCACCTTGGGAGTCGTAGTTAACTTCTACCCTGAAATCTTTATAGACTTGTAACTTTGACTTTTTACTCAATAACCAGATATTTTAATCTTTTCTTCTGATGATTTAAGCAGCAGAGGTTCATGCTGATCCAAGCTGTAGAGAGCTCAAACTGTGAGTAATGTAACATCGTCTATGGGGAAAATGAATGGGATTTTGACTTCTGGAGACTTCTGAAAGAGCTCCTTCCACTTCACAACTGTGTTCTCTTTACAGCTCAATCAATATTTCCTACATTTTACTTGTGCAGTGTTCTCTCACACCACAAATCTTTCTGCTCACCATTTTCCCCTTTTTAAAAATGTATTCACTAGGCTGACGCATGAGTGACATCAACAGTCTCCAACATCACTCCCATATATGAAACACTGGAAGAAAAATAAACAATAATAATTATTATTATTATACAAATAAAATAATAATGATCAATTCAATAAAGAAATGGGTCTTCCTATTCTGTAATTCCAATTATGTATTTATTATATAATTATATATATTATTACTTTTTTAAGTTTATTCTATCTACTTGTTTTTTTAATGCTGAATTTATATATATATATATATATTTATAAAAATGTGTGAAGGTAAGTGTAGGTATAGGTGTACATATATATTTATCATATATATATTAGTACTTATATGGTTAGTTAGAAGTATTTTGGGAATGCTTTTTTCTAAATTATGTGGATATACTCTTAACTTTTCCCCCCCTTTTTTTCTCCCCTTTTTGCTGAGACTGTTCTGGGAGGTTGTTATATGTTGTGTTTGTTTTCAATTTAAAAATCAATAAACAAAACATTGAAAAAAAAAGAACACGACTTTGACCTGAAAACTTCAATTTAGTATCTTTACATATCACACGCTACATGATTTCATCATCTGACTGTCAGACCCATCCCAACTTGCTCTTATTGCTTGTCACACCCGACTCATATTCATAATCAGCTCATCAGTCATAATGTGTCGCTGCCTTAACTGAGTTCACACATAGTTTGAAAGATGACTGTGAATTTCAAGGTAAAACATAGTCGTTATCATCATTATTATAAATGTTATCAATGTAAACAGTTACTGCTATGAATGCACAGCAGTGAAGTGAAGCTCGGGTGATGAACTAGCTGACAGTGCAGAGCCCAGCCCTCCTCCCCCTTTCTCCCTTTCCCTCCTTCTTCCACCACTTTCTCCATTCCCCCTCTCCCCACGGTGTTCCGACTGTAAAACATTTGCCATGCTCCTTTGAACTGGGAGCGCTATTTCCCTGAAAACTCCCCCCCCCCCCCTACCCCCCCACCCACCACCCCACTGACCCATTTCTTATGTTGATCAGACAGTAAGTGAAGTGATGCAAACTGCTGTGCTGCTGCTGCGGCTGCGGAGGGGTCTCCCCCTCAGGCTGTGAAAGCAGCACAGGGCCTTACACATTCATGAACTGAGCGGGAAGACCCATCCTCTGTGTGTGTGTGTGTGTGTGTGTGTGTGTGTGTGTGTGTGTGTGTGTGTGTGTGAGTGTATGTGTGTGTGTGTGTGTGTGTGTGTGTGTGTGAGTGTATGTGTGTGTGTGTGTCCCCTCCAGCTTAGTGTGTTTGGTTGCATGATATCAGCTGTATAAGGCAGCGATGTATGGAAACGCATTAGTGACAAATCGACCGGGCGAGAACCAAAACAAAATGTGAGCACAAATCAACATGTAAGTCCAGATTTAGGGGCGTGCGGGGACAGATTTGTGAGAGCAGAGTGAGCTCAGGGAGCGAGCGAGGACAGAATGGTGAGTGTAATCGATGTTTCGAGGGCGCAGGAGGAATTGTGACTTGATTTAAGCGAGCAGCGGGGCTTCCATTTGCCCGCTGTCTTCAAAGCTGCTCGCTCTCACTTTCGGCCGTTTATATTCCCCACACGCAAACTCCAGCAGAGAGTAGAAAAACCCCTGCTGGATCTGACCTGGATGAAACGTCATCCTGTTATGCCCAACATAGCGGCATGGGTGTGTCCTGTTAATACAGACATACCCTCTCATTTTAAAGCGTGCAGAATCCACCACAACAGCTGGGGAAATGTGATGTTGAAGCACACAAAAATATAAACTTTTTTTTTTTTAATCTCAAAACATATTCTACACTTGGATTCTGTCCCTCTGCACCATTTTGACTTGAATATTAGTAGCTTTAATTAGCGATTTTGTACTTCCATACACCCCAGTAAGGATGTAATGATGCTAAAATCCATTCTAGGTTTTATTGACTCAACTACTGTTTGGAATATCAACACTTCACATCACATATCTATATTTTACATAAAGAAACATCTACTGTGAGTCAATGCACTCGTTCTTTTTGCTGTAACTCACACAAAACAGCAGCGTGACTCTGGTTTCACAGACTCCAGTCCTGTATGTCTGATGGTGATGGGCGTGGGTAGAAGTGCACCAACAACCACATCCAACACTGATGTCTTGTTGTACTGTATGACACACAGCTCATGAAAGATTAAGTCAATTATTTTTTTCAAATAGTCATTCTGGTCTCTCTAAATTCAGGCCCTCTTATAAGTGTGCTGGTAGTCATTTTGGAAATTATTGCTCCGTTAATAAGATAAGAAGATTTAAAGTAGCTTTGATGTCTGCTGTGTGTTGATTGACATTTGTGATTCGCACTGAGTCTGACTATTATTGCAATATTTCACTCATTTGAATGTTACTTGATTATGATACCTACGTTAGCACAATTTAGCTGAAGTAGCTAACATTAGCCCAACTGTCCAGCATTTGGTGTTCCCAGTAAGCTAACGTTTGGGTCTGAGTTAGCAGTGCGTGTTTCCAGCGCTTGAATGGCAACACTTATTTGGAAGTTCCTGGCTCCAAATGGAAAAGATGGCTCCAATTCAAACCAATGAATGACATCTCACCTCGCTATGTCCATCTTTATATACAGTGTATAGTTCAAATCCAGGAGAACAACAAAAACAAGACTAGTTTCTCCAGTAAATTCTTCATCATTACCTCCAGGGTTGTTTATAATAATAATGAGCATTATTCAGGGTAAACTGACCCACCATACTCCAGGTTTACACACATTTTTTTCAGAATAAAAAAAAGATCTTTGCTCCTCAGCAACTTGCCCCCATCATCCCCGCTTTAGTCTCTCAAGTCTGCTGTCTGTCCCACAGCTGCACTGCACTCAACAAGCCTTACAAACAGCATTTTGTGATGTTAAGTGTCGCCTTTTCAATGATGCATATCCAAAATGCTCTGCTTCATAAAACAAGTCAGAACCTAGAGACTTTCAGGGTTTTTACCAGGTCAGGTGGAAAGCTGCAGGTTACAGGTCATTAAGTTCCTGTAGGGGAAAAAAGCTGCTGCAGAATCTGTGTTTGTGGTGGAGCAACTGGTATGTGCACTGCAGTGGAACGTAACCAAAAAATTAACATATTTACATCAGCTGTAAATGTTGGACCAGATTTGGAGAGAGAGGTAGACTCAGAAGCAGACACAGGGAAAAAAAATGGCTCAGTTACAAATAAGGGTTGGAAAGATGAGCAATTCATAAATATGTTAAAAAATAGTTTTAAAAGCAGCATCAGGTTTGTTTAAATGTACTTTTTGTATTTTTGTTGGTTTTATGTCATTTGAAATGACATTTGCACCATTTTTTTTTTAACCAAAAGTAAGACTGATACCCCTTTCACATCAAAGCAGTTCCAGTGCTGGTTAGGGGCCAGTGCTTAATTTGGAACCGGTTTTCCTGTTCACACAGACAAAGAACTGGTTCCGGCCCAAAAAAAACGCTTACGTTTTGGGGCAGGAGGAGGGGTTATTGAGACCAACCACAACAAACAAGACCACGGTGAATAGATAAGGAGTGAATTATCCCTTGAGAATTTTACTGATGGTGAAAATCATACACATTTGCGTTGTGAGTTAGCTGTGCTCTGCTGGATAACGTTAGCTTACAACAAAGGCTAACATAACCATCTCAATCCTGTCGAGCAGCACAAATAAGTTGTATCTGCTGTGTTTGGATGCGAGCCAGGAGCAACAGCTGTACAAACGTGTAGCCTGCCATCGTTGTTGTTGCTTCTTCTTCTTTGTATTATTGTTGCTTCGAAGTTGGCGCAAGTCTTTATGGGAAAGCAGCGACGTAACTGATGTATTAGGTGACGTAATGACGTGGCTCCCTAAACACAGAGCAGTGGGAAAGCAAACTGGTTCTCAGCTGGTTCACAGTTGAAACGACTGCGAACCAGCACCAGCACTGAAACTGCTTTGGTGTGAAAGGGGTGTTAATACTCCTGAAAATGTCAAATGGTATAACAACAAAAGAATGATAAATATTAAATATTTGATCCACTTACAGTGTATTTAAGTGTACTTATACAAATAATTACTTCATTTGAAAACATTAAATGAAAATAAACCTTTTTGGTGTATTTCTACATTTACATTTTAAAGCATTTAGACAATAATGAGCAGGACATATCCTAAAAACAACCATTTTTTTCCTAAATACCTGTGGGACAAATTATGTAAAATGAGTAAAAAAAACATAATGTTGCGTTGTTAAAATTGGATTATATTTATTCCACATTTTAGTTCACCTTTATTTTCCTGTATTTAATCAGATTTTATGAGGGGGGGGGGGGGGGGGGGGGGAATGGTTACACCAATTGGACACTGGGTTGTATCACGTCATTGACCCAAATATAGAAAGGTTTTTTACATGTGAAACAATCCTGCTTTGAGAATTCACTCAAATGAGGTTTCATGTGAAGGGATGTATGACTGTGTGTTCAGTATTGATTTTTCTTCTTTATGTAACTGAGGGTCATATCATATGCTGGAAGGTTACTGATCTGATTGAAGTAAATATAGACTGGTTCTCCCTCAGATACAGATACTGTCTTACAGTGGAACAGTCCAAGAATGAAGAAGAGAAAAAAACAACGAGCATTAAATGTGTTTGGAGCTCTGGAGACAAACTGTGAAAAATAACCCAACCACCCTCTGCCTCTAAAGCAAGCAGTTCTATCACCAGCAGAGAACAGAATGGACACGTTTGGGGAAGTTTGGAGGTGGTTGGAGCTGAAAGTCCCTGATGAAGCAGCTTGGACTGCAGAATGTAGAAATGGTCGACCTGCAGGAGTGCAGGAGCAAACAGTACAACACCACCTCTAACAGAGTTGTATTACTCTCACTGTGACTCTTACATAACATACTGTACTGTTGTATCCAGTACAAGACTAAGTCCACTTATTAAGTCCAGTCAGTTTCTCATTTACAGTGACATCTCTCATTTAGGGTTCCCATAATCAGTCCTTCTGTAAAAGTGATGGGACAGAGGAGGAACACACACCAGTGTTGGAGAGGTGTGGCCCATTATGACAGTACAAGCATGAAGGAGGGTTGTTTCACACTCATGGCCACAATGCAAGAATAGTTTATTAAGTTACCAACGTTTCAACATCTTCAGGGTATAGAACTGAATGCCCAATAAAAGTTAAGTAAACCCTGAAGGGTACATGACTTTCCTCCTAATTTATCACCTTTATTCCCCCTTAATTTACCACAGATGAGACTGCCCTCCTAAGAAAAACCATAAGATCAATCATTAATGCAAATGCCCCAAAACCACATATATGTATGACAGAAGCCCTCCAGAAGCTGTTTTACTTATGAAGGGAGGAAAAGAGGGAATGAGGTTAACTTATTAAAATGCAACAATGTCTGCATAGGAGGCCAATATAATAGCAGACTCAGGGCCTGATTTACTAAGATCCGAAATAGTGGGTACTAAATTGCGTGCACAGTGCAATAGATTGCGTGCGTTTTGCAGGTGATCTACTAAGAATAACTGTGTAAATGAAAACAGGTGCAACAGGTGCAGACAGCAGTATTTAAATGAGGGTTTTGTGTCTTTATGGAGAGTTTGGACGAGCAGAAAGCTGCAAGCACAAAATGAAATGTGATCATGTTCTAGTGGAAGAGGTTAACTAATATATTGAGTTATAACAAAAACTAATATTACCAGAGAAACCCACATATGGAGAGTATTAGTGACAAAGTCAATGCTGTTAGTAAAACCACAAATATTCCAGAATTATTAACACAGGTGGAAAAACTCTGTCCTGTGTGTATTCTGTCATTGTGTCTCCGTCTCCTCCTCTCTACAGTGAGCAGCAGGTTAATACCTGTCCTTCAAAGGTATTATTTATAGACACAGTTAGCGTCAGAAATAATACCTTCAGGTTTGGTAAATCACAATGTGTGTGCTAAATAACATATTTACATTTTCTCCTCCCTGTATTTTACACACTGGGGTTAAAACGTCTCATATTACATATTCATTATGGTAAACTACTAAATGGACAGCGCGTATTATCTTGCACAGTTTAAAGACACAAACCTCAGTGCGCTGTGTTAGTAAATCAGCTTGCACATTTTTTGCGGGTGATGTCAAGTTTGCACACGTTTCTACACACGCAGACCTTTAGTGAATCAGGCCCTGTGTATTAATGGTCTATTCTACATTAAGGGTTTTTTCCCTGCATGGACAAATATCACAGAATAACATTACTTCCACTGGTTCAGCTGAGTTGCAAATAGAGAGTTCATCCCATATTTGGGTTAATTAACGGATAAATGAATGGATAACAATATATTGATGGGATTTTCATGAATCATCCTATCTCCATAGATTGTGAGTTTTTTCAAGGGTTGACAGCACATGGACATTGACAAAAAAAACTTTACAAGTAACTCTCAATTTGTACCTAAAAAGGACCTTTTTCAATCAAGTTGCTCATTTAGGAGTTTGCCCCAAATTGAGAGTTAAATTATGGGGAATAACAGATGATACATTAATGGATTATAACACATTAAGGGGATTGAATTGATCATTTCCTTTTTTCCATGTATTTTAAGAAGTACAAGTATTGCAAGGTTTGTTGTATTTAACATTACAGCCATCCCCAAATCAGTTTAATTAAAAAAAAAAAGAAACCCTGTTTTAGCATAACAATGACATTAACAAAGGATAAGGTTTCATCTTATTGAGTGAGGTTATTTGAGATTTGAAAACCTTTAACTTCATCCATGCTGACATTACTGTCTTTTAGAAGCTGTAGCAGGTTCAGTGAGCTACACCAAAAATACTGGTATCACATGAAAAAGATTCAAGATAAACTTTATTGTCCCACCAGGTGGGAACCACCCATGCTGCAGCCATTGAAAAGTAGATGAATTAAGGCAACCATTGGTACCAACCATGTTGTGATTGTCAGGAAGAGGGCTAAATAATGCTCCAAAGTTAGGCAAAGGGACATTTTTAAAGGGGTTTCTTGACCTCTTACCTCAAAATATCTGAAGGCCTCCCCTTTACACACATGCCCACTTTATGTTAAACCCATACAGTTTTTGGCAGAAACCAGGCATTTTTTTGCATGCAGTATAAATGTGGTAATTTCACCTATTGTAAAAATTGCGTATTTGAATATTTCTGCATATTGGGGTTTCTAAACCATCTTAGAATAGCATAAATTGGGACTGAATGGAAAGCTGGGACTCTTGTAGTGAGAACATTTTTTTAAACTTGACCTCACTTTATAAAATGTAGGTGATTTTATACAGTGAGGTCAAGTTTCTTCTAGGATAATCACAGCCTCATGAAACGTTATAACCACAAATTATAGACCTGGGGCATTCAAGAGGATGTATGGCTTTCCTAGGTATATTGACATTAAGGGGGTAGAGGGAGTGTTGGGGCAACTTCCAGAACAGAAGTGCCTCAGCCAATAGCCGAAAATGCAAATCTACAAATGTGTTTACTGTTGTATTCCTCTTGGTGTCTTAATGTGGTATTTTGGCAGGATTTTTTACCATTTCTTGTTTCTTGTAAGTCCCCCAGTTGTCAAAAATGCTTACACTTAGCACCAGATCTGTGTAACAAATGGTAACTATCTAAAATTCTATTGCCTAGATATAATTGAGCATCATATACAGTGTTCTACGCTCTTATGCAACCTAAACTTTCAAAGCCCACCCAAAGCACAATACTTATTACAGATTTATTACTAGAAAAAATTGGCACACAGTGCCGAGCTGTGTCTCAAATGAATCTTCATGTTCCCAGCTTTCAGATGATGTGTTCACACTTTGTTCACAATGTGGTTTGATTCTCATTAAATGACATTGTGTTGTCTAACTAATGAGCTCAATGCATTCCCTTCTTATGTAAAGTTATAAAAAATATATATTTTACACTTTGCACTCTTCTTCATTCCATATGCAGGCATGTTGCTTCACTTCTTTATGCATTACCGACACCAAATGAGTGGGTATCATGTTGTCATGTGTGCATGCTGAGAACAAATAAAGCATGGTCCCACTGTTAAAAACATTCTTCATACTGTTACTCATGGTCAAAAACACACACTGTACAGACAGTCCTTTACCAATACCTTAATATTTCACAATCACTTTATTCAGAAAAGATAAGATAACTGTATTGTCCCAAAGGAAATTTGTCTGGGACTAAAAGTGCTGAATACAGCTTCACATTAAAAACATACACGACAGACACAGTGACACAACCAAATATGCAAACAGTGAACACAATAACATAATAGGGTTGACATGGTTTCAGCATTCAGTGAGGTAGGTGAGTTGCATATTGCACACAGTTGAATATTGCACGCATTCCTACGTAAAATATCTTACTGACATTAGTATATATTACTTATTACATATTAATTAAGTTTTAATATAACTAAATTAAGTATTAAGTTTCATAGAGATTTTGAGATCACTGAGTATACTACAAACCCTCCAGCAACAAAGAATTAGTCAGTGTACCTAGAAGAACTACAGCTCCCATGAGTTCTCCCAATGCCACAGTGCACACAATATTTTATTATCTTTATCCATGATATCCACCCACACTCTTCTAATGCCATCTTTCCAACTTTGTTCTCTGCTGTCTAAAGACCGTACATGATTCAGCCCTCCCCTGCTGCAGTTCCAGTCATGTCTGGACTAGTGGCAGCCACTCAACACTCAATTCTGTGTTGGACTTGTGGGAAATGTTTATGTGTTTATTAAAGGCAGCGAGATACTGCTATATTGGAAAAGAAAACTATATTGTTTTTTTTTATATAACAATACTACCTAAATCTAGACATATGCTGTGAAATATATACAAGACACTACTACTGTAACTCTGTAATGTTTGATTACAAATGTCAATATGATTTTCAATGAGGTTTTCTTAACTCTGGAAGAGAACCTGTTTGCTTCACTATATTGATGCTTAAAAATCAAATCTGCTACATCTCATAATCTGAGACTCATGTATTCAAAGCAGTGAGTGAAATGTTGCATCATATTTGATCATATGTCCTGTGCTATGCAGACATGTAGCAGCTGGTACGAACCACTTGTTCATTTAAATCAGCATCAGAGTCAGAAACCAGTTATTGGCCAAGCAGAATAAATGTAGTGGAATTAGTCTTGGCAGAGTGACAGATGAGACACATGCATTGATAACTTGGTGATACAGCAACAACAAGATCTGAACAAAGTGTGAAGGCAGAGATGGGTGAAGACAACAAAAAAGAAGAGTCCCAACTTCAAGTCGAAGAGCTTTTGCAGGGCTTTTCTGTCCTTTTCAAGAATATGATATCACTCAGTAAGCATTTCCTCTTTATATTTTTGGAGTCACAGCGGACTCAGTAGGCCCAGTCAGACTGTGTGTGTGTGTGTGTGTGTGTGTGTGTGTGTGTGTGTGTGTGAGTGTGTGTGTGAGAGAGAGAGAGAGAGAGAGAGAGAGAGAGAGAGAGAGAGAGAGAGAGAGAGAGAGAGAGAGAGAGAGAGAGAGAGAGAAGAGAGAAAGAGAAAAAAACAGAGAGGTTAAGGAGTGTCAGGGGAATGCAACAATAGCAGTGAGACTCAGGCAGCAGAGTGTGTTTTACATAATGTAAAAAAAATACCAGTCAGAAATGATCTGGACAACGGGGTTGTCGGGTAACTCTCATCACTGACATCGCTACAGTGGTACTACAGAAACATAGTTTGCAGAAAACTGCAGAAAACTTCCTCCTCAGTCATTACAACAGTGTCAGAGAGACAATGCAGTGAAGTGAAGTCTACCTGAGGCGACTGCTAATCACATCTGTGTTTCAGTTGTTTGGGAGATGATTTCTCTGTCTGGGATTATCACTGTCAGTCTTAACATTCAACCTTTCTTTCTGTTCAGATACAGACACAGTGAGCTGCTCTCCAGAGAATTTATCAGACATGGAAAACTGGCATCCCACACCTCATATATCTGATCTCTGTGTGATGGTGTGAAATGCTCAGTGTGATGTGAAACATCTCATAGAAGTATTTCTGAAAATGGATTCCAAATCAAGAGATATGAGCAAAATAGTGCCTAAAGCTGGCAAGACAATCTCCACTCAAGGTCTTCTTACTCACTTGTTCTGGAGCTTTCAACCATCAACCAGGGACATTTCACACATGTATCTAATCTCAGGAATTCTTTAGGAGATTTTTCAGTGGTGGATTATTACACGTTTAGTGCTTGAGTGAGTATTTCTGATAGCAGGACAGTGTATGTGTGATGTACTCAGAACTGCTTCTTTTCATTTAAAGAAAAATGGTCTACATGTACAAATGTAGTCATATATGAATATATGGTAGACAGTGAAGAATATTGACTGTGGTATGTGGGTAATTTAAAGAGCCTCTGCATTGGCACACCAGTTAAAGCACCAGAGATGAGAAGCGTTTAACATTACATCGCTTGTTCACAGGATTTCCTCCACATAGCTGACTGTCTTATGATTATTTAAGGGTTGGAAGTCAAATGAAAACAAATAAAATCAAAGCATAATCTGTACACTAAAGTAATCTAATACTGTAAATAGTAATCATGTAAAGCAGTCATTTAACAAGGACCAGCAATGACTGTAATACATTTTCTTCAAATTACACAAATAATGCATCTAGTGCACAGTTAACTGGAGAAAACAACTAATGTACGCTACAGGTGGCGACATGACCAGGTCTTGGGCAAGTTGGTCAAGATGCTGGAGAGGCGTAGGCTGGACAATGAACAGAGGTCATCCTCCACCAGTGGACCATCACATCCAGTTCGTCCCACCAAGAGTTCCACCGAGGGCAGTTCTCGCCTCCCCGGACTACACCATGAAGCTCCAGTTCCCCAAAGAGATCACCAGCATAAGCCTCCGTCTGGACATAGTGATGGTCCAGCAGCACCAAGACCGTGCTCCTCATCGAGCTACCTGTCTAACACCTAGCACAAGGGCTTGCCGCAGGGGGGTGACAGGAAGATGTCCCTGCTACTGCTCTGCCAACAGCAGACGTTCAAGGTTTAAAGGAGTTAAAGATCGGTGGTACCCGGCTGATGACCTTGCAGCTAGCCGACCATTGGGCACCAGAGGAGACAGCAATGCTATAGCAGGTCAACACCTACATGTGTATACAATATCACACACAGGTCAACATAAGATATTTAAGATAAGATAAGATATTCCTTTATTAGTCCAACAGTGGTACAAGTTACAATTCATATTTTACAGCATGCTGCAACAGACATAGGGAGAAACAGTATGGGCCTGAGCCAGGCTTCTTATTAGTTCAGGTGTGGCCTATTAGGATGATACTAAGGGCGCACTCACTCTAGGCAATCGTACCGTGCCCAAGCACATTTTCCCCCTAAAGTCCGGATTATTTGGCTAGTGTTAGTGCAAGTGTACTGTGCTTGAGTATGGTACACTTCCCTGGTACGGTACGCTTGGAAGAGGTGTGCTTAGGCACGGTACACTTGGTCACGCATGCGCACACGGTCACGGCACACGCGAAACGTGGTGAAGTCGTATGAACAATGCGACTATCCCTCCACAACAACAATAGCATTGACGGCGTCGAAGGGCTCACAATGGTCAGATGAAGAGGTGGAGTGTTTGATTGAGATTTGGGTAGAGGATGGCATCCAGCAACAACTGGACAAGACACACACAAATTCAGAAGTTTTCGGTAAAATCCACATAGTGTAGTTATAGTTAGCAAGCAGAGCTTCGAAGGCAAAACAACAGTCACTTAATGATGACGTTGCGCCATGCGTATGTCGTATATCAACGTAAGTGGCCCATAGTCAGACTGACATTTGCTCAATATCCAGATGGCCAATCCATCACTGATTCATAGTCTGCAATATCAGACTAAGATACGTGATTGTTAAGACTCCACAAAGAACTCCCAGAACTACAGAAGACACCATATGATCGTTTTCAAGGGTTAAATAGTTTAGCAATAGATTAGCAAATTAACTTGACATGTAAAATATTGTAGTTGGAGTACAGATTGGGGTTCATGGCATGATTGACTCCATTATATTATTTAATCACTTAAGTAGATCATTTACAACCAGAAATCCTTGTGGTTCTAAAAATGAATTTGCTCATAAAATAAAGTACATTTACAGAAATCTACACCAGCCAAACACAAACTGGTAAAAATAGGATCATCACTATCAGTGGAGGGAATTGTACAGGCAGAATGGAGGAATGTTGTATTCAACTTTTCCCTCCTGGTTGTTACCATAGTTACAGCTACTAGCAGCTGACAGGAAGTGAGTGACTTTCTGCTCCCGCTGTGTCACTGAGGTCACTCTATTAGAAACACAGGAGCCAGTGTTGTTTTCATGTTTAAACCTGTCCATACCTGCTAGCACAATGTTTTCAGTCCCATCTGCTCCTCCATGGTAACGGTGTTAATCTTCCTATTGACCAACAGTAACATATATAACATGACTCTTAATGTGGATGTCCTCAAGTTAAAACCTACCAGAAAATGTTACCACCAGATAGATAGATAGATAGATAGATAGATAGATAGATAGATAGATAGATAGATAGATAGATAGATAGATAGATAGATAGATAGATAGATAGATAGATAGATAGATAGATAGATAGATAGGCAGGCAGGCAGACAGACAGCTAGATAGATAGATAGATAGATAGATAGACAGACAGACAGATAGATAGATAGATAGATAGATAGATAGATAGATAGATAGATAGATATATAGATAGATAGATAGATAGATAGATAGATAGATAGATAGATAGATAGATAGATAGATAGATAGATAGATAGATAGATAGACAGATAGATAGACAGATAGACAGACAGACAGACAGGTAGGTAGGTAGGTAGATAGATAGATAGATAGATAGATAGATAGACAGACAGACAGACAGACAGACAGACAGACAGACAGACAGACAGACAGACAGACAGATAGACAGATAGATAGATAGATAGATAGATAGATAGATAGATAGATAGACAGATAGATAGATAGATAGACAGACAGACAGACAGATAGATAGATAGATAGATAGATAGATAGATAGATAGATAGATAGATAGATAGACAGACAGACAGACAGACAGACAGATAGATAGATAGATAGATAGATAGATAGATAGATAGATAGATAGATAGATAGATAGATAGACAGACAGACAGACAGATAGATAGATAGATAGATAGATAGATAGATAGATAGATAGATAGATAGATAGATAGATAGATAGATAGATAGATAGATAGATAGATAGATAGATAGATAGATAGATAGATAGCAAAAACTGTATATTGAAAATAATTTAAAAAATTAGGAAATAAAATAAATATGAAACAACTATGTATAAATATACAACAATATATTGCACATTTGCATACATCTATTCCACATTAATAGCTTATAAATGTGTACAGTCCATGGACCAGTCCAATGTGAATGTGTGTATAAGCACAAATAACAAGCAGATCACATTTTTCACACTTAAACTGGTAATTAAAAAATCAAAAAGACCAGATGGATGTGGGGATGGACACAATCTAACAATAAAACATTGTTTAAGCTGTTCGTCAGTATCATTCATTGATTTTCTTTTACAGTCTACAAAGCAGTCTGTTAAATTGCCATCAAAGGCACATTTATAAATTCAGTTTTCATTGAATACATTGGAAGCATCATTTCATTTCTTTCTGTTTCTGATCTCTTCGTTTGATCCTTTAATGTGAAGTCTCAGTAGACTGAATCATTCATTTCCTCAGAATATGTTACTGATAATGGTTTAAAGGTCATGTGATGAATGAATGATAGTATGTGGCACTATTAATAGTCACAGCAGTGCAGCGGTCAGCATTATGACAGCTGCTATGCCATACATTTGATCATCTTGTTTTAACTTTATCTTAACTTTACCTTCTAATTTGTTTTGCTTACTGTTTGGCTTTCTGTTTTTATATTATCTTCTGAGTATCCTGCTTTAATTTGTCAGTGTTAAGTTAACTTATTTTTTAATGATAATACTACTACTACTACTACTACTACTACTACTAATAATAATAATAATAATAATGATAATAATAAAACAAGTAATAATTTATTTTTTATTTTTTATTCATGTATTTTTTAAAGAGTTGGTTCACTAAATTGTAAAACAACATGTTCTCATTTATTGTGAAGCCATGCAGATAGTTTTGGTTTTATTTGTGAAAGTGGAGGTGAATATATGAGGTGAATATATATATATATATATATATAATGTCCCTGTTACTCTGAGATATGCATATTTAATTCCACAGGGACATTGTTTTGGTATAAACTAGCTCCAGTGAGAGCTGTTGTTAGGCTGTGGATTATTCAAAGTAAAGAGCACAATGTGTTTGAGAAGAGACGTTTTACATTTTAAATGTCACTTTTCAAAGCTGTGAGCACCACCAGTAAAATGCCATTCACCTCTTATTGTGTAGGAGGCAGAAATCTCACAGACTGATTACGTCACAGCCTGAGTGCATAAAACCTGAATGGCTAAATACCACAAGAGCCAAGAGAGAAATTATGGTTCTTTAGTCATTTGGGTGAACCAATCTTTTAATTAGTAAAGAAGAAACAGCATATTTTTCTCCCCAGATACAGCGAGGATGAGCAAAGTAATTGCAAGAACCAAAACCAAATCCATGAGGCATGAACTGCCTCTTGCAGTGGAACATTACAAGCACAACCCGAATTAACAGCTATTCCACATGCACATGCACACACACACACACACACACACACACACACACACACACACACACACACACACACACACACAAACACAAACACACACACATACAGCTCCCTCCCTCTAATGGCTGGGTTGAATCTAGAGCCCACCTACACATTTTCCTGACTCATTTGTACTGTTGCTCCTGGAGAGCCGCGCCGAGAGGTGCAGAGTGGGCTGCAGCTGCAGTGTGTATGCAGCGTTTAAGTGTGTACGTATGTGTGTGCACGTATCCCTTTGGCATTAAAATGTAGACAGGTGCAGGGTTTGTCTAGTGTCAGCTCAGGCAGAAAATACACGCAAAAAAGCTGAGGACGCAACAGATGTGTCGTGCCTCTAATACTTCAGAAGCACATGGTAAAACTGTCAAGAGTTTATTGGAACAGCAATGCTTCCCTGTCTACAGCCATGTTTGGTGGAGAGGTTTGCAGTTTTGGAGCGTTTTCACAGATCTTTAGCGGAAATCTAAAATGGCAAAACCTGAGTAGAGTTCAGAGACCCTTGAGCAGCACTCTGATGGAGAGCACTGATTAGCCACTGGGATTTGGCTGCTCCACAGTGACTAAGCCCCCCCCGCGCGCCATGCCATGCCTGGCTTCCCCCCCTGCAGACTGCCACAACCTCACCCCCTACCGAGGAGCAGGTGGCAGCATGTGGGGGGATAAGCGAGGCTGTGAATACTGCTCTCACCATCAATAACACAGCAAAAATGCTAACACTCTCATTACCCCGTCAGCCTCGCCCTGACCAAGCCTGACCAAGCCTGACCAAGCCTGACCAAGCCTGACCAAGCCCAACCGAGCCCACTATTTATCACACAGCCAAAGACCTAACAAGACATGATTGAATATTCCAGGACATAATGGATCTGATCAATGACCTTGATCAGTTAGTGTTCACCTAGAACCTTAACAAAGCCAGATTTGAGCTTATAGTCTGATCATCTCTAACATCCTGCCTCAGCAGTCTGGCAGCGTGCCAGCATCCCCTCCATGACCCCATACAGTGGCTGCCTTCCTCACATACTAATGATGGCTCAGACTTGTCACTGACGCTGAGAGCAGCCTAAAATTACCATCGTGATTATTGTGCAGGGGTATGCTGTTAGAAATAGAGCCGCGGCTGTTTTCACATACAGATTCTACCCAGCAGGCATTGGACACAACACAGATGTGGCCTTGATGGCACAGGATACTCTATGTGAGCCCCCCCCCCCCCCTCTCTGCTGTGTGGGCTTCTCATTGTCTGTTTTAAGTGGCCCGTGTGTGCAAGATAAATAAAGAGCAGTGATGAAAGAAAAATATGATGAGAAATATTTATGCAGTGATACAAATGAAGTGAAGAGATGCCTACGAGCTAGTTCATACGCCCCCCCCCCCCCCCCCCCCCCTACCCCCACCCCCACTCACATGCCCCACTCCCCTCACTGTGACATACATATATCCAATGCACCCTTATAATCCTGATGGCATATTTAAGGCATCAGCGCTCTGCTCACACTTGCTGCATACCTGCTGCCACATCGCTCACATGCTTGATTTCTGCTATGACTCTGTCACTGCTGCTGTTCATATAGCATTTCAAAAGCAAATGCACTGCATATCAGCCTGATTGTGTCATTTTGTGTTGGGGGGGCAGGGTTCCTCCAGCGTTAGGTCACAGCCCCAAGACCCTGATCAGTGGTCTTTCGGCAGGGATCCCCGCTTTAGTCACCAAGCTTATTGCTATTTGCTGCTGTGGTGAACAGCAGATCTCTTCAGTACTGGTGCAATACTTGAGTGTGTTTATGGATCAGTGATGGGTTTTTTTGTGTGTCCATGTGGTTTAGACAAATTTAAAAGGGTTGAAATTTGATAATAAACGTATGAATAACTTGCACACATTCTTTTATCGTGGATCCAGCATCAAATTTCTGTTTTTAATCCATTTTGCGAGAATATATTAGAGGATTATGGCAAAAATGTCTAAGTGGTGTAACCATAAAAACTTTGTATCAAATCATTCAACTTGCTTAAAAACAGTAAATTGTCAATAAAACACCATATCAACTAGTTTGGCATGATCTTACATTATAACTTTTATATTAAATAAAGGTAATGGAATATAATTGTTCTAAATATTACATTTACTCTGGGGAATCATGGAGATCAGGAACCATTTACATTTTTAAACGAAGTCATTATTAATATAAATCCACTTAAATACACTGTAGGTGATAAAATATGTAATATTTATCATTCTTTTGTGGTTACACCATTTGACATTTTCAGGAGCATTCAGTCTTACTTTTGGTAAAAAAACGGTGCAAATGTCATTTCAAATGACATAAAACCAAGAAAAATACTAAATGTACATTTTAACAAACCTGATGCTGCTTTTAAAACTATTTTTTAACATATTTTTGAATTGCTCATCTTGACAACACTTATTTATCACTGACCCTTATATTAAGTATTTGTGTGTTCTGGTGTTTGAATTTAATAGCCAGATTTTGCAGGATGCATCATTATTATTTTTCTCTCTCTTAATTATCAGCCAAGATCAGCATCAACATTCAAGCAGCAGCTTGTGTAGCAGACACTCACTGAACTTCCTCTGTCAAATGTAGAAAAGTCACCTGTGGCGGATTACATCAGCTGTTACTAATTAACGCTAATTCCATGAGTGAAATGCCGAATGAAACGAGTCTTGTCTACGTAATAAGCTGCAGCCGGAGTTCATATCATTAGTGAAGGAAGATCTTCTCTTCATTAAGCTGCATGTTCATGTTGGTTCAACAGCTCCAGCCGAGTGAGGACTCTTCTTTAATGATGCAATACAGGCAAATACGTCATGTCTTTTTCAAAGAGTGGGAATGTCACAGTCAAATTGATTGTGGCCATCTTGCTCACAGCTCTTATGTTACTCATGGCTTGCTATTGATTACGATTTAAGTTTTGTGGCGACTGGGCTAATTTCCTGCTTCATCTGGCGCATGCTTTATGTCGTTTTCAGTGGTGATACAAGTACTCACATTTCAAATATGTAGAGTATTGGTTTTGCAGTGGCTCTTGCTTCATTATGAGAGGGTATTTTGAACATTAATCTGATCTTAAGTCACACTCTCTGCCAAACTAAGCTCATACATGTATTTTCAATCATCTATCTTACTTATTGATTAAAGTTTGTCTGCTTCAAGCCTTGGATTTTGGATTTTATGACTCACTGCATAGCTAAGTGTCCCAGCCATTTGCAACATATTGTGTGGATTGATGGGTTTAGATTCTTCCATCTTATTTCATTAGATAGCATATTCCCCTCATGGTCTGAGGTGTTTAGCAGTGGAATGGCCACATGGTGCCTGGTGGCAGGCCCACACATCACAGTTTCACTAGGTAGCATATTCCCCTCGTGGCTGAGGAGCTCATGGGGAATGGCCACATGGTAGCTGGTGCCTACGCCCACACACCAAAGATTCCTCATAATGGCTGGTGCTGGGCTCTGAATGTAATGTGGTTTCAGGGGGAAAGTTAGTATCATTTCTCTCCACTGCTTGCTGTGTGAGATCAATGTGTCATTACTGAGAGCGACGAGGTCAGAGCCTAGACACCAAAAACACTTTAATATACATACTCTACCTTCAATAATAATCTACTTCATGTAAATTGGCTGATTGAAGGTGATTTGACTAGTGACCTGTTGCACTATTAAGCAGAATCTTGCATTTCATTCACGTATGTCAGTGAAGTGCAACTTAATTTATAGGATATTTAGGTTGTAAATAAATAAAGTGAGTACATTTGGTATAGATGTTTTTAACCCTTACATACTGTTCATATTCTGACTCATAATTAGTCTCTACACCGATTCATAAATTCCCCCATCTGTGAACAAGAGTGAATTCTATATATTTAAGGAAAAAAGACATTCACAATCACTTTTTTTTATTTTTTTTTTTTTACGGTCCATGAGAACATTTGATAGAATATGATGAATACAACAACATGTTTGAATGCTGATTTTTAACATTTTATACATTTGAATATATATAAATGTGTTTCAGCTGCACACAAAAATTTAAAAAAAGATGCATTTTATTTCCATGTTTGTATACTGTGGCTCACATTAGGAAAAGTCCAGCTAAAATACATTTGTATATGCTGTTTTTAAAGCTCTCAAATGTACAACAAGACATGTATAGCATTAGGCATAGGTAAGAATTAATCTTCCTACTTTTTATATTCATGTTTTTATTCTTTTGTTTAAAATGAATAAATTCCAAGTAATTATCTACAACAGTGGTGGAAGAAGTATTGAGATTTTAGTAGCAATGCCACAGTATAAAATACTACAAAATACTACAGGTATTTAAAATATATCTTTAGTGAAAGTGAAAGTATTACCAGCAATGTCTAATTCAAGTGTCAAAGCAAAAATACTCTAATACTTTAATGTAATATAAACTGCAGCTGTGAATACATCTAGTGGAATAAAACATAGAATAAATACCTCTGAAATATAAAACAGCATAATAAGAAGCAGCTATAAAACAGGGCAGGCCAGCACACCAGCATTACCAACACAACTCAAAAAGGTACGCTAACATTACTTTTTATTGACGTTAATGACATTTTCAGTCATGTTTATAGGCTATCAGTTGGAATGAGTGCAAGATTGCATTAGGCTGTCAACCATCTAAATCTTCCCCCAGATGTTCTGGCTGCTTGTCACAAGTTAATCCCACACAGTGAATTGTGTTTTGGTGAAGCAGCGAGTAAACACAGCTTCTGAATGATCATGTTACTCAGTAATGCTACGTCTCTGCCAGTAACTTAAGCTAACGTTTCTGGTTCTTGGAAGGAAAGAAGAAAGTGTTTTATAGACTAAAAATCTACAGTCTAAAAGGAAATGAAAATGAGACAAAAAGAGGGAACAAAACAGCTGGTTCAGTTCAAATAGAGTTTGGGAATGGGTGGATTTATTATGGAGAGTGAGTCTGTTATTTTGCTAAAGAGGATAGTGACATGTGGGCATTGTCTGTGTGATCCATTAGAATCTGGTATGAACAAAGCTAACAATGCCTTTTCTCTACCCTCACAAAGACAAGAAGAACACCTTAAGCCACAGAATCTGTAAACATTAATGATAGCATGAAGGCAGCAGCTCTACCCTGTGAATGCTTAAAATGCGCTACAAAAAAAACGAGACAAAGGAAAACTTGACTAAAACATCTCCAGTCTATGTTAGAAAAACTGTTACATATTGTTCAGGGTCAAATTTGACCCATTGTAACATTTGAGAGCTGTAAAAGCACCATATAGCCTACACTTTCCCTCATGTGACCCACAGTATACAAAATGGAAATGAAATGCATATTTTATTTTATATATGCAAATGCACAAAATTGACCTGTGGTTCTAAAAAACCCAGAAAAAAATCACCATTCAAACATGTTGTATTCTTCATATTCCATAAAATGTTCTTCTGGACCAATAAATAGTGATTGTGTCTTTTTCCCCCATAAATAAATATAATACACTTAGTTTGCTCTCTGACACCTTCATTAAGAATTAATCAAACATTTATTAATGACTGAGGGAGAATTTATGAATGTAAATATGTGTAGAGACTAATCTTGAGTCAGAATATAAACAGTGTGTAAGGCTTAAACGACCAAGACTAAAACCAGATCAAGAACTCTCCAACATTTTTGCCTATTCCTACTCAAGTGAATGTTTTTTATTTTCTGTCTTTTCATGGATAACCGTGGGGACAGTCCAGGAGTCTGCCACCTCGCCAGGTTTCCATTTGGAGCCCCGGTGCAAAGCCGGTCTGATCCTCTAAACACTGCAGTGTACTCGCATGCCGGCTCCCTTCTGACACAAGAGGATGGCATGAGGAATAATGGCCTGTGGTGAAATGAGGCGGAAAGCGTGCTTTTCACTGGTCATGACCCACAGGCTGTAAAACAGCTTTTGAAAGAGTTGTGGGCAGACACAAGGCTATATAAAGCAATCCCATCAGCCTCTGTGGCAGAGCAGTTTAATGTGTTTCGCTATCGACAAAGAAAATGGTTTACTGTTTGTTGATTATGAGGTAACATTTAAAACAGTTAAGCATCAGATGATAGTGATAGTAGGAACTGACCTATCTCTTAACTATGTGACCTCTGAAGTCAAGTTAAAATGGCAGGTGGCTGATGGTACTGAGGATATTCAAGTCTGTACCAGTAATCCTAATTAGCACATTAACAATGTAGTACATCAGTTACATCACATTATGGAAATTTCTCATGTTGAGAAAAAAGCTTGAAGAAAGTGGCAGGTTGTAAAATGTCTGTCAAAAGCAAGAGACCTTTTTACTTATAACCAAGATTTATATCTGAATAAACAAAAAAAACAATCACAGTATGTTTGACCCAAGTGCTGGGTAGCTACAGGGCTCAGGCAGTAAAGCGGTCATCCACCAATCAGAAAATCAACAATTCAATTCCCGGCTCCTCCAGTCAACATGTCGAAGGGTCCTTGGGAAAGATACTTAACCCCAAATTGCTAACAATGGCTTTACCAATGTTGTATGAAAGGGTGTGTGAATGGGTTAATGTGTCAAAAGACGAGAACAGTTCTATATAAGTACAGTTTACCATTTAGTGCTAGGTTGTGGACGATATTGAGGTCATTAGGGTTCAAAAGTCATGCTCAGCAGCAGGACAAACCAGGTCATCTGGTTTGAGTGATGAAACATAAAAGTATGTATTTGACTGGAAGTTTTTTGCTAGATAACATTTACACATATACAAGAGGTAAAAGAGTAAATGCTGCACTGTTGATCTCAATGTTCTCAACAAGTGTTCATGTATTCTGTATGTATGCATGTATGTATTCTTACAATCATACCTTCACCTTTGACTGCAGCCAGTGATCATAACACACAACGTAATGAGATACTATCTCTGCCATCTGCAGCATGTTTGAACACACATGTTGGAGAACATGTGACCTTCTTCATACAGTCGACTGAAAACTCTCAACATGCTGCCACTCTATAATCATTTAGTTAACCTGCTGTTAAGTGCTGTTTGACTGCAGTGACAGTTAATGTTGGACACCAATTTGTACAAAGTGCAAAGTACAAGTGTGTGTATGCACCTGTGTGTATATATATATATATCCTGCTTTTATTCAATTAAACCATGTAAGCCATCTTGTATTCCACGTTCTGAAATCTAACTGTCCTTTCCAGATGTGCTCATTCTAATGTGAGAGCATGGACATGTGTTTTTGGTCTTGGGACCCTTTCGTGTGACTAAATAATCTCAACTCAAGGTTCACTTTGTATTTTTTTGTTTGTACCTTTCAGGCCTTGAGAGAGCAGGACATGCTGACAGCAATTTATGATTAATTGTCCTTCCAAAATATTTATAGAAAAGTCAGGGATTTGTGGAAATATGCTTCTTCGCTTTCTTGCCAAGAGTTACATGAGAAGATTAATACCACTCTCGTGTTTACACAATATATGAAGCTGGAGACAGCCGACAGTCAGCCTAGCTTAGCAGAAAACTGGAAGCATGGGGAAACTATTGTTTTGTAAAATATGTGCATTTTAGCGTTCACATACTGTAAATGTACACATGGGAACAGATTTATGTGTGTAAGGAGAGTTTTTCCTTACCACTGTCGCCAAGTGCTTGCTCATAGAGGAATGTTGGCTCTCTTTAAATTAAATTAAAGAGGATGGTCTAGACCTGCTCTATGTGAAAAGTGCCTTGAGATAACTTTTATTGTGATTTAGCACTATATGAATAAAATAAAATAAAATAAAATTAAGCTTTAGAGAGACAGACACCAATTTCCACGAGGTATTTTACTTAAGTAAAGCTATCGATACCATAATGAAAAACACTTCATTAGAAGGAAAAGTCACGCATTCAAAATCTTATGTTAAGGATAAAAATGTTCTATATCTTTCAACAAATTTCATTTGGAGCCAAACCAACAATAAACTGATCTAATAACAAGTATCGTGCATGTATCAAAGCATGATATATCTTATTGGTCTGTCAGTAAGCTGCACTGCTTCACTGGGTCACATGTTCCTTTTTGTGTCCTTTACTTTTTCTGGTTGTCTCATTAAGACTTTCAGAGATTTACAAGAACACACGGAACACATAAGGAATCAAACTTAACGGAAAAGAGACACATTTCTTTAAAAATTATTGACGGGGACAAGAAACCATTCTTTCCAAGTTCAGCACTGAAAAGTAACAATTCCTCATGCTGTGATAAGCCACAATCTGGCTTTCATTTAGCAGTGTGCAGCTTGGGTCAAAGCCACATTCTGCCTGTTTTACAACATTAGCTGGAAGTAACTCTGAATCCAGATGTTAGAATAGTGAATTTTCCAACAGCGTTAAGCTGCCCATATGTGATGCTGGATTGTTTGGCTGTCTCAGTCACTCTGACCCCTCAGCCCTGTGGCCCTGAAACAGGCCACTTACCTTTACTGCCTTCACACTGCCAGAACTCTCTAATGAGCTCTTTAAACTCCACTCTCCCTTGGCCTGCCAATCTAAAGCTGTCTAGAGGCTGTTCTGACTAACCAACAGTAGTAACAGTGACTTGGACCAATATAGCTGTCTCATTCCAAACAATATGGCCAAGACATGCAGCCTTCTTTTACCAAACTGCCCAATTGGAGTCTGCCATCAGTACCCCACAAGGCACTGCACACTGCTTACTTCTTTAAAGATGCCTTCAAGTGATCTTTGTCACTTTGCACAGTCCGAAAATATCACATGACGAGGTGTTAGTGTTCATTCCCTGTTAAATAGACCACCAATGGGAACCAATGGGAAGACAACCGAAAATTCGATGAGTAATGGGCACAGACAACTGCTTGACCAATGAACACTTAAAAAAAATATGTATCGTCAAAGATTCAATCTACTTTACTGTACTTTTTATTGGCTGAGAAGCCAGAAACATTCAGGGTTTTAGTGGCAGCCTAATTTACAGTATGTTCACAACGTGCAGCTGTAGTATCAGGGTTAACTCAGTACTTGAGGTCCTGATTCTGCACATAAATTCATGAGCTTAAGATATTGGCACGGAGTCATTCTATTGGTGTAGATGAACCATAAAAACACACCATCCAACAGTGATTGTAAAGTGATGTTACAGAATGGTGCTTAATTACCTCATTAACAATCTATAGCCAAGTACATCTGCTTGAAAAAAACATGTTAACCGGACAACCAGTCAAGCTACACATTAGTGTTCTGGCAAATTATTTACAACATTAATGTTAATCAGCTGCAGCTGATGGTCATTAAAGATATGTTCGAGCATTTTTGTTTTTGATGATATAATTGACAGCAGGGTGAAGGAGAAATGGGGCATTACATGCATTAAAGGTATCCAGCTGGACATGGGGACATTGCAGCTCATGGTCAGTGTTGTTAACCCCGAGGCTATCAGTGAGTCGTGGCTGTCTCTCATTTAAACCTGCAAAAGCAAAGCTGGCTAAACGTTAGAAACTACTGGTGGAATGTTTTGCACATTCCTAATAAAAAGCAAAAAGTGATAAAAGATTTGATGAAGAGATATCTAAACCTAGGAACTAACCACATCCTGGTATTTTATTAACTTGGAAACAGATCTGAACCTGGGCCCACTCCCTTGTTATGGACAATTTGTTTGTAGCACAAAGTTATCGTGAGAGTTTTATAATACATTTAATCAACCCCATCCTGGTTTATTTACATTGCTGGCATTGGCGTCATTAGTGGACCTTGAAGTTTGCATACCCTCTATAAATGTTTCAGATTAGGGTTACAGCCTATGGTTAAGGCTTAAAGTCTGAATGTATGAATGTTGCTGAGTAAGAACATGGAGCTCTGCCAATTATCCCTGGATAAAGAAGTATAGAAAAAATAATGTTTCTCTTCACTTGAGCCGTTCTGTTTTTGCTTTTATCAGCACTGTGAAACAGATTAGCTCTGCACTGCTTTAGTCCTCTGAACACTATAAAGTGCTAATGGCTTCCAACGGAAAAAGAACACACACTATTTACTGCTGTAACCTTTAATTGGTCTTTTTCTGCCGACACAGTCGCTTCTTCAATAATGCTTTGTCATTGACCGGTTTACATTAATAGTGTTAGAATAATTAGTCTACAATAAAGTATCTCCCACATTTATGATTATTAAGGAAATTGAACTTCACTTAAACTTTTATTTGAGATCATTTACTTTAGTGTGTTCTGTATACTGCTTCTCTATGATCATTTAACACTGCTGCTGGCTGCTGACACGTTTAGCCTGGTCTGTACCAAAATGATGGCGTTATTAGCTGTGTTGAAATACCAAAAACTCAGAGTGCTTTTGATGTAAACTGTGATTTATCAAGGTTGGTGAAATTACTGACTGTGTGAAATGAATAGAATGGTCAATATTGTCAATGTACATGTACAATGAAATTGAAAACAATTCAGAGGCGGCTGTGGCTCAGGAGGTAGAGTGGTCGTCCTCCAATTGGAAGATTGGTGGTTCGATTCCCGGCTTCTACATGTCGATGCAAGACACTTAACCCCTAATTGCTCCCGTTGCTGTGCCAACGGTGTATGAATGCGAGTGAATGGGTAGCTTCCTCCTGATGTGTAGGTTGGCACCCTGCGTGGTAGCTGCCTGCCATCAGTATGAATGTGTGTGAATGGGTGAGTTGTAGTGTAAAGTGCTTTGAGTGGTCGAAAAGACTAGAAAGTACAGTCCATTTACCATCCTTATTGGTGCCATAAGTTAAAGAAAGAAAAAAAGTGCTTATAGAAGCACCTTGGTAGCTGAGTGGTTACCACACATGTCACATAATGGCAGCGTCCCTGGTTCGATTCTGGCAAGGCACCTTTGCTGCAGGTCATTCCCCTCTCTCCCTGTTTCCTGTCAGTCATCGACTATCAAAATAAAGGCAATAATGCCCAAAAATAAATCTGCTAAATGCTTATAAAAGATAGTTTAACAATAAAAAATAAATAAATATTTAGTACTAAACTAAAAGGAAGGTGAAACACATAATACACACACAATACATTGCACTGCTGCCATCATTACTGCACGATTTCCCTTAATATTGCACATATTAAGTGTACAGAAATCATGTTTTTTTGAAGCATTTAGAGCAGTTATAGCTCTTGCATATCAACAGTTTTTTGAACTGTTTGTCCGGGTTTTAACTGTCCTGTAACATCTTTGAGACAGCAGAAGCTGTAGAGACCTTCCAGGGTGGGTGGAGGGCAGCCGATGATCTTCTGGGTGGTGGTGACAACCCTCTGAAGACATTTCTTCTCTGCTACTGTGCAGACCACACATATTGTATTTATTGTGGTTGTTGTTGTAGATCTCAGGAAGATGGATCTGAACAATACAAATAATGGAAAAAAGAAAGCATCAACCTGTTGTATAATTTGACTTTTAGGATCATCTTTTATCTGTGATGTGGGAATATAACAGTCATGAGTTGCATAACAAGTATAAAGGCTCTGCTGTGTGAGATAATGGTGCAAAACAAAAGACTCTAGGAAATGCTGCTTCACATTAAATATTGTCAAATATGATTGTGGCTTTGACATAGCAACAAAAAGCTTGTTTTTGGTTTACTTTGATACTTCCTTGCATTACAAAGGTCACTGTTCCGAAACCTACTATGATGTCTTATATCAGAGTTCCTTTAAATCATCATCAGCGAGAGTTTTCCGAACAGTCCCAACTTGAAAATGCTTTAACACGTGGCAGTAACACAACCGACGAAAAAAAAAGGCGATGAATTCACTGCAATGGAATATCTTCACAGTAACATCTTTTACAGGGTGAAGTCTACACCAGCTGAGGTTTGAATGTAGGAAATAAGTAAGCATATGTTGGAAAATGTTCTCCAGTAAAGTAGAATACAGGCCATTTGACATGAAATGGCTGAAAACATACAAAACACATGTATGGCTCTTTATGTCTAACTCTACAGTAAAACTATAGTTGTGTTTGTCTGGTTTCATAGTTCAGCTGCATGTTTTACTGTCATGTAGAAATAACGCTTTAACAAAGAAAACCAATGGTGTAAAGTAGAAATTAATTATCAATGTTTCATGTCACTTTTTTACTCTTTCTGTCTTTGTCTCTTCCTTCCACCACTCTCTTTTACCCTTGTAGTCTGTTTATCATTTCCCCCCCTATTGCGGTCATGACAATGCTGTGAATATTTCACCTTTTGCCCAATCACTTACACACTCACACACGCACACACACACACACACACACACACACACACACACACACACACACACACACACACACACACATACACACACACACACACACACACACACACACACACACACACACACACACACACACACACACACACACACACACACTGCTGGGACATTTACAGTAAGTGGGACACCTGGTCCTGCACAGATGTGCAATGACACTGCTCATTTCCTCATGAGAAATGACATCATTCTCACAAGAGGGCTGTGAGTGTGTGTCTTTACAGTATTTATAGTAACCAGCGGTATCTTTGTGGGTCCTGCCACCATATGTCTCTATTGTATTGCCAGGCTGTATTTTAGTCCAGTGGAGCTGCAAGTGTGAGAAAGCACCGGTCTACGTCTCTTTTTATCAGAACTCAAAAATAATGTGTGTCAAAGTGTGAAAGAAGAACTGATGTCATCTCTCATCTGCTCAACCTAACTCAGTGATGGATTACAGTAGTTAGAGAGACACATTACCTCTGGGTATGGTTACTTTTTAGTGTCTCAGTGTGTGTTTTTAAATATGGAGCTGGAGTCATAGAATAGAATAATAGAGCACATGTGTCAAACTCAAGGCCCGCGGGCCGAATCCGGCCCGCCACGTTCTTTTATGTGGCCTGCAAGAGCTTAAATGGCATGACTGTCTTAAAATAAAAAGTCTATGCTGCTTTAAATGAAAGGGATTTATGTTGTAATAACACAGCAATGGGTTTACACATCAGACATCCCAACTCTCCCGGAAGTTCAGGGAGTCTCCCGCATATTGATAGCGGCTCCCTGACGCCCACACGTTAGATACAATCTCCAGAAATCTGGAGCGAGCGAGCAAGTGTGCGCGCTAGAGTGTGACTCTGTATGTGTGTGTGTGTGTGTGTGTGTGTGTGTGTGTGTGTGTGTGTGTGTGTGTGTGTGTGTGTGTGTGAGAGACTATCAATGCAGAATTTAAAGTTCAATTAATTGAAATGTTTTGCCACTTGTGGCAGCAGAAAAAGTTGTGTATCTAAAATCAGTATCAAGTGACAAAGTCGGTGGAGTTAGGTAGGTGAACATGCTAATAATAAGTTTGCATAAGTTGTCTATATACCATTCCAGCAACATTTGAATGCATTTGGAGTCATGTTTGTGCCCACCTGATGAAGGTAAGTCCAGTATTCACTCTCCTTTATGCTATTAAATGCTCTGCTATATTCACCAGCTCGTTGCCAACAGGGTTCCAGGAAACATGACCATGAGAGACCATAAAAAGATCTGTAGAACTGCAAAATTCATTAGATAGATAGAGTGACCCCTTTTACATTTAACACAGTGATTTGATCAATTTAATTTTTTAGTGCAGCTCACATTTTTTGAAAAAGTTCAACTCTTTTCCCCCTGAGTCTAATTGAGCCTCTTTTAATTCCTTACTTTTTCTTAAAGAAGGGTCAACCCTGCAGGACGTCAGCATCAGGGGAAAACAATGTGAGATAAGGGTTACTTGTCATTTTTGATGGTTTTAGAGCCTGGTACATGTGTGGGCCTTGTGTGGCAGCAGTGGTCTCTGTCATGCATGAAGAATGACCTGGCTGGGAGCACACTGGGGAAGACTGGCCCAGTTGTGGCTGACTGCATGAACAACCGTGAAGGAAGACGAAGAACAAAAGCTACTTACCAACTTCCTCTCTCAACAGCTCTCTACCATAAGCCACTGCAATGTATCTACGTGTAATATCATACCTGTACATCATAAACATGTTAGGATGTAACCAAGCACTGACAGATGACTGTGGAGCCACCTTACGATCATTTGCTGATTTATTCTCCATTATTCTCTTTTTGTCAGTCAATTTTAGCCCAATTACGTCAGACTAAAGACAAAGATAAATGCTGGCTCTGCTTCTAAAAGCTACCTCCATCTAAAAATGCCAGTTATGCAATTAAGTGTGAATGGGAAAAATAAAGACAGTTATAAAAACAGATGATTCATAGACATGGTTGGCGTGTACAGCTTCTGTTGAATTCATTCATTCACACACATGTTGAAGGCAGTCATTGACACATCTTTATGTTTATAGCTTAAGATGGCTGCTTGAGTGTACAGTGACAAGACACCATGTCAGAGAACAGATCAGAAAGATGCCGGTCCCAAACTGTATTGTTATCAGCTGCACAGAAACACAAAATACAGTGTGACTGAGATGAGATGACAGAGCTGTTTCACCCTGATGACAGTAAGTGGAGTCACTGACTAAGTGAGCAATCAGACCAAAACCACCCAGCATTACAAAAGCAGCAATTATTTGACTGAAATAGCATCTCAAATCCATATATTTTCAAATCGCTTATTAAAACTAATATAGCTTTCAACCTTGGCAAAAATGTAAAATGACATATAACTAAAATACCTCTAAACTTTTCCTGAGAGGGCAGAAACATTCAGGATCAAATCCACAAAGAATAGATTGTACCATGAATCATTTGTACTCACAGTCTGCCCTGTTTTAAGGTCTTAAGATTTTGCGCAAACACACCCATAAAGTTCTGCAGCTGAGTGCAATTTATCCTTGTTTTGAATCTGTTTGAGTGGGCTGAGCTGTTTCCAGTGTTTCAGGTTTTTCTCCATATTTCAGCTCACAGATTGATTCATAATGAAAACTGCAGAGCACAAAAGCCTCCCTCATAGTATGGTTTTACAGCTCTAATCAGTCTGATCACCAGCTGTGATTGGCCACCGCGGTGTAAAGTTGGGTTGCGTTTCTCCAAAAGCTGACTCTGGATCAACTTTCTCGCCGCATGCTGGTGCAGCATCACTGTGACCCCCCGCAGCCTAAAAACACTACCTCCATTCAAATGAATAGGAGGACTGGCATTTTTGCACACTGCCTGATTTGGTCCTGATGACCTTACAGAGTAACACACACATTAATATAAGACAAACGTTTCATTTCAGCCATTGGATTAATATCAATGCATTAAACATAATTATCTGATCAATGACATCAAAGTGACATTATCACAGGCTATAAATGAGAGGTCTGCTATTTAAATATTCTATCTATTGAACATTGTTGTACAAAAAGAGAAAGAGGAGCTAAAAGGTTTGAGAAAAGATTTGATTACACAGAACTCGACAAAACCAGGTGCTTTGCTGACCAGGAACTAGATAAAAAAAATGGAACCAGTCATGACTACAGCTGGGTATTGGTATTCGATACCTTAAAGATATCGACGGAAATAAATAGATACCAAGTATTGAAACGTCTCCCGTCAAGCGATACCTGCAATCCATCCTTTTTGCACACAGAGCTAGAAAATATGACTGATTGTATGGACTTGCTCACAGCCAATCAACTCAAATGTTCTTTTATTAATAAATATTAATAATTTGATGCATTTGTGTAAAAGTCAAATCATTTAGATGTGGTGGTGTGGTGCCTTTTGATGATTTAATGCTTCTATTCACATGATGGGCATCAAATGAAGTACTCAGTTGGTATCTGTATCATTTTAAGGGTACTTGGATTAGTACTGATATCATATTTTTTTAAATGATACCCAACCCTAATCATGACTGTGATTACTAGTCTTTTAACGTCTGTTACAACAGCTATCTCTCTGTTTATTTCCTCCCACTAATTCAAAATAATGTGAATATTTCCACCAAGTGAATGCTGTCCCTTCTGAGCTGCCGTACAGGTGTGCAGTGATATAACTGTAACACGTAGCCAGGTGCCTGCCTGTCAAAAAAGTAGTAATAGTGTGAATTTGTAGTGGATTTTCTTTTCTTGTGGTAAAAAGGAAGCTACAGGAATAGCTGGTTAAAAATAATAACAGATTACCTTTTTGAAAATGTAACTAAACAACTGAGAACTTAAATTGAACACTGTCCAGTCAGTGTTCTACAAGAGTTTCCAGAAACCCATTCCATACCAATAGAAATCCAGTCTGGACCAACAGTCTGTGGACTACTGGAATCCTGTTCTGTGTCAGTAAATTATTACACTGGTTTCATAGCTGCAGTTGCTGTCTATACAAAACAATACTGAGAGAGATGCGTCATCAGCCCAGCACCACTGTGGTAATGTTAGCCTTCCCATCCTCAGTCTCACTCACTGCCCATGGCTAACAAGCTACTGTAGCTGCGGATATTTCACCCCTGCAAGCAAATACACAGATTGTAATGATTCTATTGGCAGCTGAATTTAAGTGTTTTAAATCCCAGTGTGTCCATTAACTCCATTCCTTAGTGCTCAGACTCAAACACACACTCCACTGTGTGTTTGGGAAGGTCTGGTCATGTTGGTATAAAAATGATATAGCTTGGTCTGGCCTTTATTCTCTGTCTTTCACTCTTTCTATCATCCTTTGAACTTCCCTCTGTCTTTTTCACTCTCTTTGACCTGTTCCTCTCTCCCTACTCTACCTCTCTCTCTCTCTCTCTCTCTCTCTCTCTCTCTCTCTCTCTCTCTCTCTCTCTCTCTCTCTCTCTCTCTCTTTCTCTCTCTCTCTCTCTCTCTCTCTCTCTTCTCTCTCTCTCTCTCTCTCTCTCCTCTTTCTCTTTGCTGTCCTCAGAGAGCAGCATGTGATGGGTGAGGGATGAGATGTGGGCCTCTGTGTCACAGAATCATTATAGACCTGCTCAAAGTTAATGGAGCACAAGTGCGTTTTACGTGCGCACACACACACACACACACACACACACACACACACACACACACACACACACACACACACACACACACTCACACGCACAAATGAAAAAAGGAACATACAGTCACACACACACACACATCTACATTCAGAACATGCAACATATGAACCACAAATACAGTATGTTCAGGCACACAAATGCACAGATAACACATACACACAGCATTCATTACTTGTGAGTGTATTTCCAGGGTGGTGTGTGGGTGTTGAGCGACAGTGTGTGCAGGGTTCAGCCACATATGGCTCAGATAAAGCGACTGCTGTAAGTCAGTGCTAATGTAACGGCTTCTTTGTAGTCTGGCTGCTGCAGTCATAAAACCTGCCAGTAGTGAATGCAGTGAGGCCTGATTTACACCAAGAGCCAGTCACTGGTCACGATGTCAAAGTTTCAGCCCTTTAATGAGGGAACACCTCCGTACACTGGTGTGTAACTTTATGTGCGTGTGTGTAATAGGTGATTTAAAAACAAAGCGTTGGGTCATATCCAACCTCGTTAACACAAACCTAACAGTCAATCTAAATCTCAGTATGCCCCTGGTGCAGGCACATATCAAACTGCCTGTAAGGGAACATGGGAACGCTCATGCTGGGAGTTGTTGTTGCTGTGGCCTCGCGTCTCTGTCTGAGGCTCATGTTGAAGCGCTGGCTATTACCAGACAACATATCAGTGATCAATAAAAAGCCATTGTGGATCCGTTCTCCTCCCAAAGCAACTCGATATCACTGACCTCAGAATGTCTGTCTGGCTGACTGCAGTCGCCTCATCACAGATCTGTTCTGATGTGTCACTGGGTGTTCTGTATGTGCCCGTTGGCCTTTTTGTACACCTCCTTTCTTACACTCCACACTCACTCTTTCACTTATTTAAAGAGCGATCCAGCATGAACCGAAAACCTTCTTGCAAAATGAATCTGCTCAGTGATTCCTCTCTGTTCTCGTAGCTGTAGAATGAAAAAGACAGTCATCGTTGAGGTAGAAAATGATCCAGACTTCAGTGGCCACAGTCCTGTCATAAAGAAGACAGGCTGGCTCTGGAGGAGAGAAATCACCTCATATCAGTCTCTCTGCACATGATCAGTAGTAACACAGTGGAGATGTGAGGTGCAGAATAGTTTTACAGGTAGCACCTAGCTGGTAGTACACTTAGCTTAAAGAAGACCTACATTACATGTCATGAGGATTTTTTCATAACAGGATCATTTTTACTTAAATGTCGATAAACTGCTATCCAGATGGCTGCATATTCAACACCAATGTTGTAATTTTTTTGATATATTTTTTAACCCTTACACATTGTTCAGGGTCAAATTTGATCCATTTGTACATGTGAGAGCAGTGATTTGACATTTCTTTTAGCTAGACTTTTCTTAATATGACCCACAGTATACGAAAATGGAAATAAATGCATCACTTTTTTATATTTGTGCAGCTGATTTACATTTTTATATATCCTAATGTACAATTTTGACTGGTGTTTATTAAAAGAAACCATCAAAAATCATTGACTGATGGGGAATTTATGAATATGAAGTGGTGTAGACACTAATTATGAGTCAAAATATGAACAGTATGTCGGGGTTAAGCTGGTGATTAGTCTGGCCTTCTGTTTTATTAACAAAGCTGGTGAATACAAATGTTTGCATGCTACAGTATGGAGTGTACTTAACTTCAGTGCTTATCTCAGTGGTGGAAAGTAACAACAGTTAAGTACAGTTTTGAGTTATTTGTACGTACCTTATGTTTATCCCTTTTCTGCTACTTTATTCTTCTACTCCATTACAATTCAAAGAAAAGTATTACGCTTTTTACTCCCCTACATAAAGGGGCCATTCTAGGATCAGACCTTTAGGGGGGCTCAGCTCCTAATGACAATTTAACATACAATGCCCTGCAAGTGTTCAAACCGCCTGCTAAACTACACATTTCAGTGGATCAAATATTAATACATAGTAGAGTGGTCTACTATAATGTATGATAATAAACAATCACAGATTTCTACAGAGAGGACCATGAGAGACCTGTTAAAATAAAAGCATTTGAACCTGTAGCATAAGTGTTTGTCCCATCTCTAATAGACAGGATCGCAAAATAATTCAATTGTATAAAATATGTTTTTAGGGGGAAAAAATACAATAATAATTTATTTCTTTTTAGGGGTGCTGAGATCAAATTTATTTTAATTACTTTTCAGAAAAAAAAGGCTTGAATGAGCACATACTGTAAAATATAATACATAATTAAAGATTCAACTTGTTTTGCCTTGTAACCCATAAAAACAGCATGATGTTGTAGTTAGGTTGTTAGTAGTTCAACCAAAGACTGGTTTCATCTCAGTAAGTTATATATATACATAGTCTTCAATGTATATGTAAAAAAGCAGGAATCATAGAGTAAAGAAAATGAATACAGATTTCTGTAGCAGAACTTGGGGGGGGGGGGGGGGGGGGGGGGGCATCAATACATATCCCTTTTCCCCCCAACAAAATATCATTAGAACACTAGGTCATTACACATAATCCAGTATTGAGTTCAAGTAAGACGTTATTGTATCCCATAGACCCTCCAGGTCCAGATCAAGGTGCCTCAGTGTAGCAGCTGCTCTTTCCATCCCAGTTAAATCAATACATTCTTCCGGCCAACTTCTTAAACTGAAACAGTTTGGAGATCTGATAATACTTACTAGTTTTACTTAAGTAGGATTTTGAATGCAGGACATTCATTGACCTCATGTTCAGATTTGGCCATTCATCTAGGTAGTGCTGCTTGTTTGCACCACACATTCATCCATTCTATGTGCAGACTCTGAATGCTTATCAGATGCCAAAACTCTGCATAGCAGTTTATGATAATCAGAGACAGGATTTAACATCTCTCTAGAGTTATTACAGCAGCAAATATTTTGTTTTCCATCAAGACGATTGCAAAGTAAACTCTAGAAATGCAGAGTTCATTTCACAGAATGCTCATATTTGATTGAGAAAGATGAGATTCCCATGTTTACAACATATGAGTGTTGATGTCATCACACAATGTGATTACAGAATTGGTGGAGTGAGGGTTAAAATTATGTGTATTGACCTTGAATACAGACTTTGGCTGAAGTGCCCTTATTTGCTAGATTTCCAGGCACTTCTATATTATGAAGCACAAAGTCAGTTATAACAGAGCTATCAGAAAAGTCATAGTCTCTTCGTCATAATTACGACTTGGAAGTTAACTTGAATATTATTATAAGTCAGAATCCTGTGATTACGAAAATCCTATTTGACATGAATGCATCATAAGGCTCTGATTGGTGGAGCTTCTGGGGCAGAGGTCTGCAGACATTACTTTGGGCTGAAAACACCACAGTCCTATTTCTTCATATTTTTTGAGCTGGAAAAATGAAATGTGAATTTTTATTATGAGTTAAAATTTTACGTGAATTAAAGATAAGGCAATGAAGTAAACATCACGCTATGTGGTAAAGATGTAAATATAACTAACTCTATATAGTAAAGCAACTTATTTTCATAATACATTTTGTGTGATGTGTGAGCAGTGCCTTCAAAGGTGAAGTGAGGTGAACTCATATCTTGAACCCTTATTAAAAGTCTGTTATCTTCACACAAAGTGAGGGCAAGAAGACAAATGTATGCTTTAATAACTTATTTGTAAGATGACACAGACTTCATTATGCAGAACTCCTCAGGCAGGATGCTCCATATCCCTGATAGTCTGGACTCACACAGCTTATCAAATATCATCTGGATGGAGCTCTCAGTGTGTGTGTGTGTGTGTGTGTGTGTGTGTGTGTGTGTGTGTGTGTGTGTGTGTGTGTGTGTGTGTGTGTGTGTGTGTGTGTGTGTGTGTGTTGTGATGTTTGCATTCACCATTCAAGACTAAACTGCAGTGGGTTGACGGTGGGTGTTGGGTTCAGGATAACATGCTTCCAATTTAGTCCTACTTCAGGACCCTTGCCTATACCAGTTAACTACCCCCGCCCCCCCCCCGACCCCCGTTGCTTCCCGACAACCACCACTACACTCAGCAAATATTAGTCACATAAATTGTGGGGTGAATGTTGGAAAGACACCATAAACAGCAGCCATAGACACTGGCCCCCTGTTAAGTCACGCGGCGGTCATGATTGTAAAGCACACTCCTGTAGAGCCACTCCTCAAGTCTTTTAATATAGTGTGTTTTTCACATGTAACCTGTGAGGAGCTCTTGATGGGAATATGGTTTCCATTACGGCGGTCATTATGGCCTCGCCTGGTCGCCATCAGTTGCTCCCTAAAGCCACATTTATGAACGACACTCCACTGTGACTGGAACAACAAATGGTTTTGGTTAACTGTTCTTAGAGGTGTGCATTTGTCTCATTTAGGGTTTTATATGCTGCAAAAAACATGTGTGTTACAGTAGTAAGCCTTATTTTTAAGTGTAAAGCTTTGTTGTGTCTCCTTTATGTTAAAGGTGATGGAAACATTAAGGAAGCACGTGTTGTCCATACAGCTCATTATATTTGTTATTTGCTTTATCTTGTAATTTGAGCTTACCCACTGTGTACTTCACTGTTTTGTACAGTAAACATCTGCAGTACTATAGCTGTGAACATCTGATCATTGCACACATACTATATGCAGTAGTTTAAAAAAACACCACGGGCATTAATCTGCCCTTATAACAGCCTGCACTCCTCTGCTTTCAAGCTTTCCATTAGATTTCTGATGTTGGGTGATAAGATCTGTTCAAGTTCAGTCCAAAGGTGTGAGGGTTGAGGTCAGAGTTCTGTGCAGGCCAGTCAAGTTCCTCCACACTGAGAAAAGCATTTCTTTATGGAGCTGGTTTTGTGCAGGAGGTCAGTGTATCTTGTAGGATTAAGATTTACATTCCATCCATACATGTCACTGCCCAAAGTACACACTGGATGCACTGTACAGATGGGGATGTACCGGTCTAATGGGTGAATATGTACAGTGGCTGCTTTTCAGGTAAGTAACTTATAGCGATTCATGTCAAGATGCAACCAGTATTTTAGTTGACTTTAGTTCATTTTCAATCAATGCAACACAAATACACATATAAATAAATAAATAAATAAAGTAGCCTTAATAATCATATGTCCTTGTTTTCCTCTTCTCCTGTAGAAACAGTGACAAACCAAAGAAAGAGCAACTTCTGACTAGAGAGGTGTAGCTTATAACACCTACCCTTTACATTCATTTTTAATAGATCCCTACTCACATGATAACACACACAACACATTTATAATCATATATATATATATATATATATATATATATATATATGTGTGTGTGTGTGTGTATATATACATATATATATATTAGGGATGTCCGATATTATCGGCCCTCCGATATTATCGGCCGATATTCACTTAAAAATGAAAAATGTAATATCGGGAAGTATCGGTATCAGGTTTTTATAACCGATATTTGTTCTGTAGGCTTCAGCATTTCCGAGCCTGCCTGAACGCAGCATGGGACGTTTACCGGCGCGCGCTTGATGACGTTTAACAACAACAACACGCTAGACTTGTGGGCCTCTAACCGTGGCTAACCGTGGCTAACAAGTTCATAGCGTCCAACGCCATGTACATGAACACACAAACAGAAGGTTTACCTCGTCGTTGTCATTTTCTCTGTTATGCTTTCAGCGAGTCGCCTCTGTGACGTCACCGTCAGAGTCCGGTGGGTCCTATCTGGGTCCTATCTGGGTCCTATCTGGGTCCTATCTGGTTCCTATCTGGGTCCTACTCTGCTATGGAAACACAACAGCTGAGAGGAGCGAGTGAGAGGACGTTCCTAAAAAAGGTCCCGCCTCCAGAAACAGGGCTTTTGTCTGTGGTTTGGAACTATTTCCAAGTGTTCCCTGCGGATAGTAAATTTGTAATTTGCAATTACTGCAAAGCAGCATAATAAATATGGCAGTGATATATTGGCACTTTTTTCCATAACTTAAATAGAAGTTGTTCTCTTATTTTGCACAGACAGTGTTTACATTTGGAAAGCCATGTTGCATTTATGTATGCATCCAGTGGGGCATCACAATAAAATTAGGCATAATGTGTTAATTCAACAATAGGAGATATGTTATGTTGTTACCTAATAGTTTTGGTGTAAAAAGCCTGCAAATATCGGTATCGGAAATTATAGAGTTGGGAATACCGGAATATCGGATATCGGCAGAAAAGTCAATATCGAGCATCCCTAATATATATATATATATATATAATATATATATATAATGCACATATAATAATACAGTATAGTATAATACTGTATATAGTGTGTAGGCTTACATAGAAAACAATGGGTTTAGGTGCTTTGAAGCACATCATCTGCCTCTGGTGTGTGTTACCCTGTGCAGCTTTTGATCACTAATAACACCATGAAGCAGTGTTTTGATGCACAAATCCATTATTTATTATCATTATTAGTATTTCATGCACTGGCTTACGTGGCTGCTCGTCTGTAGTATCGATGCGCTGCATGTTTCAAATTCTGAACTCATATTCATTTTAGCTTTAGAAAAACTAAACCAAGGGCAGAATGCACAGTGGGGATTTTGGAGAATTTCCAGACAACACACATAGCTAGTTAACTAAGCTTAACACAAATTAAATATAATTAGTTCTCTTAGTCCCATTTCAAAAGTCTTTACTGAAACAAACTGAAGATGTAGGAAGCAGATAAAGAGCCATTCAACAAACAATCAATCACGTTAACAAGGAAAGTAAGAGAATTCATTTTAAAAGCTGTATACAGTTTACACAACAATACTTTATGCCATGTGCATGTGCACGTGCACAAATCTGAGTCTTATTGAGGTACTATTGTTACTCATGAAGACTCATATTGAAGTAGAAACAGGTAACTATAATGTATGTGCAACTCAAAATATAAAAAAAGTATATTGATGTTGTTATAAAAACAATATATAAGATGGCAAAAAATGTTAAATGGGCTGTATTTGATATAGCATTTTTCTAGTCGTTATGACCACTCAAAGCACTTTTACACTACATGTCACATTCATCCATTCACACACATTCATACACTGACAAGCGCTACCATGCAGGGTGCCAACCTGCTCATCAGGAGGACACTAACCATTCATACACATTCATACACCTTTGATGCAGCCATCAGGAGAAATTCAGGGTTAAGTATCTTGCCAAAGGACACATCAACATGTGGACTGGAGGGGGCCGGAAATCTCAACACCGATCTTCTGATTAGTGGTTGACCTGCTCTACACGTACAGCCCACTACATATAATGATGATAATGAATAAGAAATAATCGTAAGAGTATATGTTCTAAAATGCGGTACTGTTACTATTACTCTTATTAATACTACTAATGATAATGATGTGATACCACACAGCAAAATGGACATGCAACAGCAATAGTGCTTGTGTGTGTGAGAGAGAGGGATAGAGAGAGAAAGAGAGAGAGAGAGAGAGAGAGAGAGAGAGACAGAGAGAGAGAGAGAGAGAGAGAGAGAGAGAGAGAGAGAGAGCAGATATGTATTTTTCATACTGTTTGATGATTTTAAGTTAATGTACATACTGGGTCTAAGTGACAGTATAATAAGTTGCCATATGAATGTGTTCTCTCCCACGTAGTGTTCTTAAGTAGCAGGAGGCAGAAAATGAGACAAAATGTTCCTGTTCTCTGCACTTAAGACACACATGAACACACACACACACACACACACACAGGTTGAGGATGCACAGTGACGCACATGGCAGGCAGAGTGTGTGATATGTTGGTAGCTCTCCTTTAGTCTTAAGCCCATCAGCCTCCTTATTCCGCCCTTTCTACCTTCCTCCTCTTCCTCCTCCTCCGCCTCCTCTTCTCTGGAGAATAGCCCTGCATTGTCATTCACTAACAGTAATGAGGTGGAGGGGAGCTGTTGAAGGGCTGAGAGCTGACAGCAGAGAGGCAGAAGGCAGGGATTAAAGTCAACTCAATGGCACACTGTGCGGGTGATACAGGGGGGAGGGGAGGGAGGGAGGGAGGGGGGAGCAGGGGGAACAGAGGGAGGAAGAGAGGGAGAAAATATTCGACCAGTTTGGAATAGGCTATCTGTGATTGAGGAAACATTCTGGAAGAGTTTTCCTTACTGAAAAGTCTGCCATTCATCACACACTTACCTAAAGAGGAGAGCTGTATAACATTTAGATGAAAGATTGAAGGTGTTCGGAAAATTGTTTGTTGTTTGAATTCACTTGGATTCTTTAAAAATGTTGTCATTCTGCATTGTTGCTGGAACCCATAGCTATCTGCCTTATGTGGCTACTTTTTATTTGATTAGGCAATATGATATTTTGGGTTGTTGCTGTTTCGGTGGTTTCCCTTACCAATTCAATTATTCAGCCCGACCTCTAGTCCCATTGGTATGATTGGAATTGACAGGGCTCTTTGTTCAAACCAAATATCACTGAAGTTTATTACATCTAGGTTGAAACATGTCTTCCTATTCTATTATTATTAGGTCAGCTCTGTGATGAAAGCCCTGTAAAATCTAACATCTGCTCATAAAAATGATTACTGTAACATTTTATGTAGAAAAATGTATATTCCAGCTCCAGAACATAACAGACAGACTCTGAAGCTCCTTCCTACCATCACAGGTTAAACTCAGTGGCCATCACTGACATATACTGTATGTTACAGGTTTATTAAGGTGAAACATTTACAGTGTGATAGATGCAGTTATAATAAGTCTGCATGTGTGTGTTCCATACAGGTTCTCCAAACTACATGACAAAATATAATGTTGGTCCATGCATTCTGACGCCCCTGTTAGCAGGATGACATCCTTTCTCTGTGCTTTCCAAAATCATTACAAATCACTGCTGAAATAAATACTTTTTATTACATAAAATATGTTTTAGTTTTATGACATGGTTAGGTTTAGACAAGGTCTGGTTAGGTTTAGGAAAGATCATGGTTGAGTTCAAATAAGTACTTTGTTGTGGTTAGGGGCTTGAGTTAAACGTATTACTTCTTTAAGGTTAGGAGACCTTCGTTGTCATGGTTACAATATTTACATGGTTGAGGGTAGTGGACAATCATAGTCATGGTTTAATGCTAGAACCGACAAGAGGCCGCTGTTTACCTAAAACTGCCAACAGGTAAAATTTACTTTACACCTTGTGCTAGGTACTGTCTAAAAAATGTACATTGTACTAAAACTGTACATTGTATTTAGACATTATCTTCACAAAGGAAAGTGGTGTAAAAGCTAAAAAATACACTCTCTCTGCTCTCTGAACATGAATCAAGGTTTAATCACACATTTATTGATCAGTCAGGTCGACTATTGATGCTTTTAAACACATCTGTGGTTCAATATTTGGTATAAACACTTTTTATGAGGAGATTCTTAGACCAGGTCAAAACTGACTCAGAACATCCTACAGTGGGGTGTTGAATCTGAACAGTATGTAAGAGTTAAGCATCAGCTGTATTTTGGTTGACTCATATCAGACAAAATTGTCAACTCGACTTGATGGATTGGGTGGATTCAAAGGTCTGGACCCAGGCAAGTGTTTTGGTCCTACCGTTTAATAGTCTAAGTATATTTAAGAGCATATATCACATTGTATGCCCGTCAGTATAATGCAGTCTAAAATGACACTGGAGAGGAAATATTTGCATATTTGGATGGTGTGATATTATTATAAAACAACATCATGAGAATATGAAAATATTCACCATTCATGAAAACATAATGGTAATGATAACATGGCAAAAAACAAAGTTACTGAATGGTAAATTAACTAACTACTACAGTTTTCCACACTCAAGTCAGCTGAACCATCCTTATTTAAACACATGATTATATGTGTCCTTCAAACACACTCTGAGCAGACACTCAGCACCTTGACTGTGAGTTTTCCACACACAGCTTTCCTGCACATCAGGCACTTGGCCAGAGTTTTTTGGCAGGTCATCTTCCTCTGCTCTCTCTGAATTTAATTATGACTTGACGTATTGGTCAGATCACACACTCCAACAAATGCCGTTGCCTAGCATGTTTAGACATGAACCACACGAAAATAAATGCATTTCACATATGGATAAATTTGATGTGTGTTTTTTTTTTAAATTCAAACAAAGTGGAGTGATCTATGATCCCTGCCCTCAGTTTGTTTGGCTGCACTATAAACTGATTCACCAGTTGTTTCTGACAGAGGGTTAAGGCTGATTTATGCTTCTACGTTGGGTTGACGTCAAGCCGACGGCGTACCTACGCAGAGCTCTCTGCGTCGTCGTGAACCCCTACGCCTCCCCTGACCTGCACCTCCCCAGAAATGTAACTACGCGTCGAGGCAACGCAGACCACAAGGGCTGTGATTGGTTTGCTTGGTAGCAAAAAATATACAGAGTAATAATTAATAAATAGAACAATGTTGTGTGACAATCATGTGCATTACAACAAAACACTGCAGTAACTCAAAATCTTCTAGTCAAAATAAATCTCATTACACTTAAAATAAGACTGTTTTTAAACAACTCTCACTTGTTTCAAGCACATCTTCACTTGAAATAAGTAGCTCAATCTGCTGTGGAGCAAGTTTTTTTAAATACTTGTAATAGGAAAAAATAAGAAGTGGCCATTACACAGAAAATAAAGTGTGAAATTGTCTGTGTCATACCTGGGAAAGGACTAGAGACACCTCTCTGGTGGTGAATTGCACTGCGACAAAACACGACGTGATGGAGAGATGCAGAACTTCGAAAGGTGCACAACGGCGTCGGGGCACCGGCGTAGTTACGGCATGGAGGTTACTTAGAAGCATAAATCAGTCTTTAGACCTTTTGAGATGCTTTCTTGCTAAGTAAGATTTGCTGCCCCTAGTGGTTAATAGATAAACACACGCAATTACTACAGGTGTCACTTGCAGTGTATTACCACTTGGGTTTTATTTTTGGTCCACCATCCCAGATTCAATTTCAGATTGAGAACTTTCTCGTCTGTCATGACAGAAATGTGTCTTTAGACGAGGCTAATTATTTAAAACTCAGACATACAATACATTCTCCTAAAAACCAAACATGTCGCGAGTCACTCACACATACCCATTTTCCACCATAGCAGTTCTAGTGCTGGCGCTGTGCTGGTGCTGGTGCTGGTGCTGGTTCACAGTCGGTTCAACTGTGAACCAGCACCAGCCCTCAACCATTGGTTGAGAACCAATTTGCTTTTCCACGGCTTGAGGTGGTTAGGGAGCCACGTCATTACGTCACCTAATACATCAGTTACATCGATGCTTTCCCATAAAGACTTGCGCCAACTTTGAAGCAACAATAATACAAAGAAGAAGAAGCAACAACAATGATGGCAGACTACACGTTTGTACAGCTGTTGCTCCTGGCTCGCATCCAAACTTGATTGAGATGGTTATGTTAGCCTTTGTTGTAAGCTAACGTTATCCAGCAGAGCACAGCTAACTCACAACGAAAATGTGTATGAATTTCACCATCAGTCAAATGTTCAAGGGATAATTCACCCCTTATCTATTCACCACTATGTGGTCTTGTTTGTTGTGGTTGGTCTCAATAACCCCGCCCCCCCTAACATAAGTGGTTCTTTCTTCTAGTCCAGCAAAGAACCGGTGCCACTCTGGAACCAGTTTTTCTGGCCGAGAGCCGGTTCTTTGTCTGTCGAAACAGGAAAACCGTTTCCAAATTAAGCACTGGCCCAGAACCAGCACTGGAACTGCTTTGGTGGAAAAGGGGTAGCGCCTTTGTCTCATGGTAACATTTCACCCAAGTTCAATTCTGAGATGTTGGAACACACTAACATTGTTAAGTGTTGCTCCAACAGTCCAACAAGCAGTCACATGATCAGACACACTGGGAGCAATCATCCAGCTTAAACAAACCTATTTGGAAGAACAAATGTGACCATACCTACCACACTTACTGTGCTCAAATTACATTGAGCACTACTTTCAGGTAAAGTGGCAGCAAATCTGCTTTAATTGTTGCTTTGTTTAAATCCTGTATATCTAACTGCTTGTGTTTTCCACTTGATTGAACCTACTGCGAGCAATGTTGCTGAGGTCCAAGATCTCATCAATTATTTGAGTATAATGATATCATACTTATATTATACTTGTAGAACAGAGGGCCAGCTTTGGCTGTGTAATGTTTTATCTGGCACACAGAGTGAAGAAGAGAACAAGAGATGAGAGATGACTCCGACCGTACTTCTCATCAACACTTCACTAATAGTCATTGTACTCTGAAAAGCACTTTCAGAGTACAATGAAAACAGCTATAGAAACATGCAAAACACTGCAGCAAACACAGTAAGTAGAAGTGTCTGCTTGGCACCGGCACACACCATGATCCAAAAGAGCACTGCTGAGTTCCTCTTACTGCACTGATCTCCCTCAGCTGCCTTCTGATTGAATTAGTAGTTCTACTGGCATTTAGCCGCTCACAGCAGGATCAGTTCAGTGCAGTATGATTGAAGCAGCTATTCATCTACTTATTACAAATGGGATTTTAAAACTCTGTTTGCAGCAGTAATCTCGTCAAGGCAGTGACATGTCCAATTTTACTCCATTGAGTTTTAAAAGTTTCAAGAATCACCAAAAGATCTCCCAGATTGATCTCCTGACAGTAATATTTAACCAATATTCATCTCAGAATGCTATCCATCTTCTGAGAAAAAGAGTGCATGATGCACAGTGCTGCTTCCCAGACATGTGTGAGACTCATCTTAAACACCCTGGCATCAGGTCTCCATTAACAGCAGTACATTTAAATTAATTCATCTGCTCATTTCCATCATCAGCCTCAGTAAAAACCCTATTAAACAGCAAACATGCAGTAATACTACATTTTTTGACCATGATGGTAATTTGCAGGAAAGTTAATCAAGTAAATCAGCCCCTTGGTTTACTAGATATAACCACAGTGTGAATGCTACATTAGCACTGGCATGGGAAAGGTTTTTCCTGGTGCAAACTTGTGCACTGAGTCCTGCATTATTAGTATTATTGAGTTGACATCATGATGTTCATTTAGCTGAGGTATGTGTGTATATTATACGTCTAATATGGACAGAACTAAGGTAAATGAATGTGTTTTTCGATGTTTTTCACTACATTTATCATTCCTGGTATGATCCAAATCTTATTCACACACCTAATTATTAAAACTGTTTCACTGAGTCCTGAATCATCTTCATCAGCAGAGAGAGAGCCACAGAGAGAGGGAGCTTCCATTTGGAGGATGGGTGGGAGTGTAAAAGCCTGTGGTACAAAGCTAATGGTCCAGCAACAGCACTTTAGCCATCTCTCATGATAGCACATCACATATTAGAGCCCCATGTAGGCGGATCTGCTGTGGTTCAGTGTGTAACAGCAGCAAACAGTCTTTACAAAGTAAAGCTACTATCATAACCATGTCTGGTCTACTCTCCACCTACAGTACAGAGAGTAAAGTTCAGACTGAACAAATTAAACTGATACTGTTCAGTATCAATTCATCTTATCCATGTTCAGGTGGTTGTTATGTGAACATGACAGCGTGTTAGCATCCTGACAACTGCTGACGTGTGCTGAATATAGTTCACTGTTTTCACACTAACAAATCATAAAGACAAGACAGGTTGAAGTATCATTAACAACATTTAAAAAGTTACTTACGTACACTGCTGTCAAGATATTTCACGCTTGATAAAATGTTGGACAGTGTTGAACATTTTTGTTTGACTTGTGTTATATCAGTATGGTAAGACAACATAATCAAATATTACAGGAGTGTAACCACAATATGTAATAATGATGATACACAGACATGCAAGAATGGATCAGTCTGTAATGAATAAAAGGATACCTGTTAGGGCAGTGTAGAGTATACTTTATTGATTCTAAGGGGAAATTCAAAATTGACACAACAGTATTTCTGTAATATGTGATACATAAATAAATAAATACATAAAATAAAATACTATAAACAAGGTATAAAAACAAACAAACATACATCTTAACAGCTTGCAAATAGTATATTGTGAATCAAAGTTAATTAAAGGCCTTGTGTCATATTTCTTTGTTCTTAAATCAACCAGAAATAATGGTAAATTAAACTGATTAGTGGTATCAACACCACAGCTCCCAGTACCTCCCACTCCCACTAATGTATTGCATTGTTTATTGTATATAGTATTAGAGATTGTTTTATTGTATATGTTATTTAATTCAATTTTATTTTGTATCACTTATTCAAGAATACCATACGTACCTACCTACCTACCTAATTTGAGAAAGAGTTTGGATATAATGGAATCTAAATTAAGAGTCGCATGGGAAGTACTTAGACACACAGACATGGTCAGAAAACAACTGTAAAATCTCTGAACATGTGAAATAAAGGAGTGACAAGGGTGGTATATTAGGAGAGGATACATTTGATGCAGTTCAGTGTCTGTTGCATGGACAGCCTCAGTTTGCACTTTTTAATGCATAGTTAATCTATTATCACTTTGAAGTCTGCCTGATTCAGTGTCTTTTTGACTCTTGAAGTTCTTTTTTGTTTCTAATTGAAAATGCATGTTGAGAAGAACTTGAAGTTTCTTTTGGCCAAGCTGAAGGTTTGTTCTGCAACAACAGACCAATCTGCCGGTATGCAATCCCTATAGCCACACTGCTAGCATGGCTAAAACTCATTGATATCTTTAATTAAGTTCAGCATGTCATACTAATGATGAAACCCACTCTGAAAAAAAAACTCTTTTCCACAAACGGTTCCCAGAGTGTTGCCAAGTGTCTCAACTTTCCACCCAGAATTTTCAATCTGCGTCTCTGTGTCTTAGCCTCCTGGCCCAACTCCTGAAATGTCATGTCTGGGGTCTGTCTTGAACTAAAACTCTCTGCCTTACACTTACAGCGTGCACTTTGGGGAAAAGCAATGTTAATGGTCTGTCAGCCTCTGTTTGTACACAGCGTATGAAATATGCTTATTCAAACTCATTCATCACTGATGGCAGTTACAAACTAATCTGCTCATGTTTTGTTGCTCCAGCTGAAACTAAAAATCATAAATAAAAGAAGCCACACGCTGTCTTATGTGAGTATGGAAGGGGTTGTGGTTATGGTGATGTTAGAGGTTTGACAGGTAGCGCCTTTGAAATAAGTGGGTCACATTAACTTTATATGAGATTCATTTTCTACACTGCTGGAGCTCATGGTGTTTGTAACTTGGACTTTTATGTTGCGTCAAACCAAAAAAATGCTACTGTCTGAGGCAGAAGAGCAGTTATAGCTTCACACTAAGCCAGTGAGTGGGCCATGGACATGTCAATCATACACATCATAACTCATCAACGAGGCATTTAATGAAATCCTTTGAGAAACCAAATGATTCTTCAGTGGTTACATCTGTTGGTTTTACTTTTTTGTTATAAGGGCCAAAGCATTAACAGTGTGAAGGCAAAATGGCTCAACAGCACCACCAAGGCAAATTTAAAAAATTGAGCCCCCTGCTCTACATTGATGTAGATAAATGAAATTTGGTACACATATATATCACGTAATGACGCACAAAAAAGTGGCTTGGACCCATACCCTAACTCCAACAGGAAGTCAGCCATTTTGACTTGAATTTTGGCACCATTTTCACGCCTCATACTTTAATGAACTACTCCTTCAAATTTAATCTGACCAACTTCAAATTCTCACTCAGTGTCATCTTAAGACCTTGAACATGAAAAGTGATCAAAATCTTTTTCCTCTGTTATACCTGGTGGGTGTGGTGGAGCAGCAAAATTCGAGGTTTCGCCTTAAAGCAGGAAGTCCTTATAACTCCAACATACATTGTCCACTCTGCCCCAAATTTCTGACACATGATGAGGGTTGTGCCCTGAACACCTCTATGTGTCAATAGACTGTGCCACAGCCTGACATGCGTGGGGGAGCCAGGGCCCGTTCATCACTTCTTGCTGTTTTAATATTTAGATTGTCTCTTTTTTCATTGTAAACTTACAGGCTTGATTATAAACAGTTTTTAATAAGTAAACCTCTTTTTAAGTATAGTTGTGGTTAAACTGACCTTTTGAAGACCGAAATCCGCCTCGAATTGTGCAGTTATGGAAAAATAATACCCCTAGATATTTCATTATTATTCCTCTGTGGTTATCAAAAAATATGTGCCCTGTTAGCACCCTTCCATTTCATGGTACTTGGTAAATAACCATGAATTCTGTTGAACTGTTGAGTGATTGAATTTGGAACAGTGCACGAGGTTTCCACAGAAAATTGGTTAGCAGGAGCAGTATTCACTCTCACCTCACTGTTCTTTTCAAAATCTCATACATAGTTTGGATCAGATGTGGTTATGTGTCAGTCTGATATGTATCAGTTCATATTTAAGGGTCTATCTTTTCCCAAGATAGCAACTTGCAGCTGTGATTAATTATTAAGTAAACATACTGTGTGGTCGGTGAATCAATCACTGGCAGAGATCATGACTCATCTCAATTATCAGTGAGGTAACTCTATGTTTGAGCAAACCTCCTCACTCATTAATACATGTGATTTATGTGTGATGATTGCACTGAAGTTTACAGTAAGATGCTAAATGTATATAACTTTGTAAATGGTCAAATGCACATATTATGGCTAACTTTTAAAGGGACACTCCGCTGATGTTATTAGATGTGTCGTTTAATTGACTTGTCTTGGCTGGTATACTCAGCCTGTGCAAAGAGTTGTATAATGAAACTTAGCAAAAGTTCAATGCTTTCCGTTAAACCAATCAGTCATATTTATTAGTTGCTATTAGACTTTAAAAACTCTTCCTCTCCCTGCTGCTGCCATCTGTCCTCTACTTCATATACCTCCAGTATTCATCAGATCCATCAATGGGTCCTTCCACTGAGCTCATCAGAGTCCTCATCAGGGGCGGATCTAGGAGTTGACAAGATCCAGGTCTAAGCCCAGAGCACCCAGACCCAAGGACACTTTTTTAGATGGTTCAGACGCACGAATGAAATGTTACTGCATTGTATGACTACTGCAAACATGAATTATAGTAGTAGAAACTTATTTCAGTCCTTAAGAGTGTTTTTAACATAGATTTTTCAAAAAGAATAAACAGAGGTATAAATACGATTAGGCTTAAAATCAAAAGAAAAACAAAGAATATTACGCTACATTTATATTTGATTACATTTCACTCTGTAACACTGCCTTAACTGAAATGTCTTCAGAAGTTTGACTCTTTATTACAGTTGTTATAAACTCACTTACATTCAATCAGCAGCTGCTTCAAGTCACTGTTCAGAAAAAGTAACTTCAAACAGATTTTTAATAAAAGTTATTATTATTTTAATTTTTAATTATTTTTTTTTTTTTAGTAAAATAAAATCGATTAATTGTTTTTAAGAAAACATTTAGGGCTGCCACCCCAGAAGCCAGCCCCTATCTCCATCCTTGGTCCTGATCCACATCTCATCCATCCAGATTTGAAGCTACTGCTCCCACCACCATCACCAGTGTCTAGACTATCAGGGAGATATGCCTGTACAGCTGATGGAAAGACCTCCTCCTTAAAATGACATCATGATTGGGTCTAATCCACATATTTCTTCAACTTTCCCTATTGTGCACACTTTGTGTCAAATAAATTTAAATTTCCTTTGAAGAGGGCTCTCACTTAAATGTTTTCTGTGGCTCTGGACAAGCTTTGTCAAGTCTGATAAAATGTATAACCGTGATGATGATATCACCTAAAGCACATTTTTCGACCAAAATTTCCAGGAACTAATCTCAAGATCTAAAAGTCCAAGTTGTGCTTTCCTGCTCGGTCCTGCAGATTAGACCCATGGGAAATTGAAAAATAAAACGTAACACAAGGAAAAAACAACATAGATTTGTCCTGTTATTCTTTGTTTTCACTGCTGTATGAGCTGGCTGTAATGAATGAAGGAAAAGCAGAAATGCAGAGAGTGTCTGTCTCCACTGTAAATCATCTGTTGAGGCTTTGATGAAACAACCAGAATATTACCACTCCCTCTCTTCATTCTCTCTATAGCTCGTTCAACCACTGCCTCTCTCTTTAATTTGCTCATGCTCTCAGCAGCGTTCTCCTTTTGTGAAACAAGTAGGGAAGCCAAGAACAAAGTTTAACTTTACTTTGAATGTTAACAAACAAAAGTCTTCCTCTCATTCTAAACTGGATTAGGGTTAGGGTTAGGGTCCTAAAGTGATACTACAGTACTTCTTTATTTTATGAATGAAGTGGTACACAAGTTGAAGCAAATTGTCTGACCAATCAGTGATGTTCATCTCTACAGTCATCCTGTACTAGTAATAACCCCCATGCCGGGACTTCTTTGGTGGTAAAATAAGGGTCTAACTTCATTTAGACCCTGGTCACTCCTGTAGAAACACACACTCACAAAGACCACCATGAACCAATCATCTTCCATGTTGCTGTTAGAATTTAGAAACTGCTACCCTCTCTGCTGCTGTCAGCTGTCATCTCAGACTGATGCAACCCTCCTCTACCTCATATATACCTCCAGTATTCATCAGATCCAGTATCCATGGGTACTTCCACTCAGCTCATCAGAGTCCTGCTCCACATCTTATCCATCCAGATCTTAAGCTGCTGCTCTCACCCTTTCACCACCACCATCAGCACATACTGTCCAGCTGATGGAATTACTCTGGTAGAAAATGCAGGTGTTCCTCAGAAGGTTCTTAGTCCCTGGTCAGAGTTCTTGTGGTGGAAACATGGCTAAAGAAAGCCTTAAAGAAAGCCTGCATTACAAACTAGGGGTTGGAGCTTCACCATTTTGTGGTTTGGCCTATGCGAGGGATTAAAGGTCAAGTTATCTTAGCCTCTTCTGCTTTGAATTTTACCTTTCCTTTTAAAAATCTGGTTCTCACAGGTCCCCCAACATTATGGAGGTGCAATACTAAATAGCTGGAGTAGCCCTTTAAATTCCTCTCAGGGTCTTTGTGTTAAAAACAGTCAGAAACAGCAGACTAAACATTCAAAAATCTGAAATGTGCATAAAAAACCCCAGATCTGAGTCATTCTACTGGTTATTTTACTCCCATTGATCACTGACTGGAGGTAATAGTTTATTGATGCATTCATTTACTGCTACAAAACAACATCAACATTTCAATGGTGCACAGTCTGAGCAGTGACTGAACATCTCTGAAAAGGGCTCAGCTGAAGTGCTAGCTCTTAAATTCTCTAAAATCTATACAAATCCTGCTTTAATTGAACACTCAAATGCTCGGCAACAGAAAGCAGCTATTTACAGTTTAGCAGCCACCCGTGTGAGACCCCTCCCTCCCCCTCCCCCACCCACGTCCAATGTATTTCCAGCATTTATCTCAATGGTCTCCATGAGGAAGAAAAGGCCCCGCTAACCATCAATAGCCATCTGAGAGTGTCTGCTTCCCCTAGCTGTTGAGCACTCTCATGTCAGTTCTCAGACAGGCCTGTATGTGTTTGGCCAAATGAAATATTTATATTCCAATTGCAACAGTCATTTTTAGACTGAAGCAATAGATCTTGTGCACTGGAATTCCCTGGGAAGCAGTAAAACATCTGGTGTGGTGGAGGAGCTTCATGGATGGAAAAAAAAAAACTCTAGAGATGGAAAATTTATTGGGCAGGTCTGGTGTTGTCTGTCATACTGTCAGCCAGGTCTTCGGTCCATTCAGCATCATATATCAGACACATATTGTTGGGCCTTTTGTTAAGAAGCAGATCAGGTCCAGAGTGAGTGTGGATCACAGCTGATGTGATGGACAGCAGGCAGGTTGATTGATTGGTATTTGTTGCAGAGCTGATCAATACTACACTGGTTGTCTGTAAAATGCTTTTTACCTGAATTGATTATGCGGGGACATTTTTCTGACTTAATACTGATATGCATGAATATATTTTCTTCTTCCTCGGGCTCCAATTCTTTCTCCGTGTCTGAGTTTTAATCTTCTACAGTCTAAAGCCTTTTAAACCTTGACAAGAATGAAATGCTTACAAAAAGAAACACAAATCAATTCTGTTAAATTTGCATGAAAAAGAGCCAAGATGTTTCACTCTAATGGTCATCCACTAACTTTTACAACAGCAAGTCCCTTCCTTCCATAGAGAACTCATATCTCAGGATAATGTTATATTACTTTAGTGTATTTCTGAGCATGCAGATAGGAGCTTGGTTATTGAGCTTAAGCTTTATCTCACCAGTATTGTTTAGTGCCCAGAATTAGAATCAAGTTTATTGTCACTTCCAAATATACTCTCAGCATACAAAGAAGTGAATGCCATTCTCTAACCGATCAGTTATTTCCACATAAAGACAGATAAAGGACATATTTACAACATAAAATCATAAAAAAGCAGCCTTTAAAATAAAGTGCTAACATGTTTACTGAGGACAGGTAGTGCTACGTACTGCTGGTGTATATATGACCAGATGTAACATCATCTCAGGGTGTGGGAGGGAGGGGGGGGGGGGGAGTTCTGATAGCTTGGGGGAAAAACTGTTGCAGAGTCATGTGGATCTTGCCCAGATGCTCTGAAGCCTCCTTCCCAATGGCAAGAGATGGGAAGGGTCAGACATTATGTTGGAGGCATTTCTGACACACTGTTTTGTTCTGATAAATAATCACAACTAGATTATGACCAGAGTTCAAATACAGTAGGGCTGTTTCAGTTAGTTCATTGGCATCAGCTCCATTCACAATCAATAACTCATTCATCAGCTCACTATTAACATCCATTTTATAATTAATCAATCTGGGACCCAAAATGCAGGACACAGGCTCATAGACAGAAGCAGTTTATAAAAAGGGTTTATGGTAGAAACAGCTTGGTTTGATATCACCAGAGACCAATGTAGGAGCAGACAGAGGGTGGCAGATGGAGCAGGTGAGGGGTACTGGACTGTATGAGCAGGTGACTAGGACAAAGCTGGTCATGATGCCTTGAGCACGGGCAGACTCAGAACTAGCTATATGCAAACTGATAGAAAGAACACCAGAAGTGACCTTGACGTGTGTACCACATGGTGGACTAGACGATCTGGGAGAGGTCTTGACGGATGAGTCGGGGGTTTTATGCCGCAGTGGCTTGTTGAGTTGATTAGGTGATCAGCTGCAGGTGCATCAGTGGAACAGTGGGAGAGGAAAACCAGGAGGACACGCCAAGCATACACACAAACATAGAGAGACAAAGTGGGGACAAACCCACACAAAGGGGAGGGAGAAACAAAGATTCACTCATAACAAGCCAACCATATTTTTTCCACAATAGAGTTGCAAAGTGGGAGGAGGTATATTTTGGGTGGGTTAGGGTATGGACAATGTTTTAATATTGACCTACTGAAGGAACTGCAGATTAAAATGACTTATAAGATAACTCAACATGGTTCCAATAAATAAATAACTTTATTAAGAATTTAATTCTCCCAGTTAAATTTACAGCACAGAAGCCGGTTAGAAAATATCTTGTTATGTAGTAAATAGTCAAAGGCACAACACTATATAGCGTATAAAGTTAATTACAACTCGTAAGGTGGATTTCAGCAAGAAACACAGATCTTAAAATTCAGCCGTGTTGTAAATGGTGGACAGAAGCTACAGATTACAGTGATTACTTTTAAATTCTGGATCACTTTTGAGTGAATTCAGCAACTATATCTACTGTTTACAACTTCACCATCCAAAGATTTTGAATTCATTACACTCTGCTTCGCACCCATGTCTTCATTTCCATGGCAACAGCAGCTGAACCTCATGGTATTGAAGTATTTTTAGGCATCGGGCAAAATCACAGACAAAACTATTCCTCAGAAATGAAGTTGAAATAATGTAAAATAATGAAATGATGTATACTATTGTAGTGACTATGCCCTAGACTTTAGCCTCTTCTGGCTTTGATTGTTTAGACGTGTACTCAATAAACGAAGGCTGTTTTGGGCCCCATTTTAACGATCTATAGCACATGGTGTGAAGCAGGTGGCGCAAGTGCCTTTGGGGTGTGTCCAAATCCACTTTTGCTATTTTAACAGTGGAAAAATGATCATAAAAGGATTGGACTTAAGTCCCCTCATTAATCATAGGTGTGTTTTGGGCGTAACACACGGTAAACCAATCAGAGTGCCATCTCCCATTCCCTTTAATATCCAGCAGCGCTGTCATTTTGGCAGATTGCTATTATAACAGCGCATTTACCCAGCAATGTGTTTCAATAATAAAACATGAGTTACTTTTGCTGAAAATAAAGTTGGCTGATGAGCTGCTAACCTCACATTTAATTCATATAAAAGAAGAATATGGAGATATAACTGAGCAGTCTGATGAGTGTAGAGGTGTGTGTGGTTATACTGCAGCAGCCTGGTGTCATCAGCTGATTTAATAAACAGTGAGCGGCTGTGTGTAATGTCATTGTGCTTTATGCAGCATCTCAGAGGCTACAGACTTATCAACATATCAGTCCTTTAGTATAAACAGCTGTGGATAATAGATACTGTAAGAATCACCCACATTCTCATTCAGCGGCACTCTCCAAGGTGCTGACAATTAAATCTGATAAATATTATGACTAACTAATATGACATATATTTTTAATAAGTTGATGTACATCATAATACGAATTCACATTGTGGTCCTTTTATTTGTAATGTTTTGCATGTTTGTGTGCTGCTGCGCGTCCATGTGTGTGTAACAAGCACAGTGCCTGCGCGCTGCACACCAGCCTATCTACGAGCATATTGGACTCTTGATGATGCATCTTTAATAACAGTGACATATGCGCCAGTGACTTTAGACCTAACTTGGTCAGGAGCCACCAATGCGCCTGACCAACCTCATTGTGAGACCAACACGCCCACATAGGCACACAGACTGGTGCAAGTGCATTTGCTCTTTAGACAACGTGGGCACAGGGCGAGAAAATGACAACTGCGCTGGGGGAAACTAACAATGGACGCCCGCCATCCGCTGTGCGCCGACCGCAAGATGGGGCCCTTGGTCTCTAACCATTAGTGCACTTGTGCTGACTGGCATTACCTTAAATAAACCTGTGCCCAGCCGCCCTTTACCATGTCCCCCTAGTATTACCATTTAACCAAATCAAATACATGACTCTTACAACTATATTGGTCACAATATAATCTTATTGGATCATTATATTTACCAGGAGATTCCTGAGTTTCTATGTTCAGTAATATTGAGGTTATTGGTTAAAAATGCAGGATGAGGAAAACATCTCCAGAACCAGTGCTCCCTCCAACTTTACCACTTTATTACTCTGCTGATACTTTTCTGCAGCTCACTCCTCCAGTCCAACCTCCTTACATCCTACATTTTCCATATTGTCAATTTAAGTAAGATCTGATGTTCATCTATGTATCTATTAAGGGGGGAATAGTTCTTCCAGTAGGATCCTTGTTGCTGCCTCTTGAGAGCTCTTTCTGCCAAATCTGACTCTGAATGTCCTCAGGATTGTGGAGAACTGGCTGCATTGTGTTACTGTTACTGTTGTGCAACCTCTCAGTTGTTAATGTCTACATGAAGAATTTCAGTAGCAGAGCATCTGACCCTCAGCAGCCATATTTCTAATGGAGATTCCATGTGTTTGTTAACATCTTCCCTCTGTTGCAAATTTGAACTTCATTTAAATGGTTGTTCTAGAATATAACAACCTTCTGTCACATGTTACTTTCTCTATATTGTCATTTTAATGTAGGTACATTGACTTTTGGGGTCTCTTTCAGAAATTGAGAAAAGCGTATTCAATATTTATATATATAGATATTTACAATAGTGCTTCTCTTACAACATACAGTAATATCAGGACTACAATTAATACCAATTAAGATGTCTGAGATGTGGAGTACCTTACCTGAAGCTCTCTCATCCTCCCTCTCATCACTGACACTGGATCACATTCACCATCTTAACATCTAGGTTTGTCTTCCGTCTGACAACTGACGGAGCAGCGTCTGCTTTGTCTGGGTGTCATCACTGATCAGTGGAGTGCATGTGAGTGTGCGAGTGTGTGAGTGGGTATGTGTGTGTCATCTGTGATCAGAGCAGTGCTTCAACCTCTCTCCGTGTCCTCCTGCTCCTCCTCAGCGTTAACACGAGCTGACAGCTTCTCCGCCCGCTCCGCCCTGACATCAGCCTGGGCAGATGTTCCTGGGCCGGGACCCTCGTGTCTGTGTGTAGAGAGGTGTGGATGTCATTAGGACACTGTGGTAATGAGATCCAGGCTAACAGGCATTAGATAGACTGCTGTTGCTATGAGGTTTGTTTGCCTTGATTGACCCACCCACACATTTACCATCTGAAGAGGCCAACATCTGTACATGTCAGTACACCTCTCTATACAAGATCCTATTTTTTATTTTATGCTACCTTAGAAATATCATACATTTCTTTTTTTCTTTTTTACACGATATATATTGAAAATATAGTACTATTGTGACAGTGAATCAGAAAATTGTATATATATATCATGTTCATCTATATCCTTTCATACATATACACAAAGAGGGAAGTAAATATATAAATAAAAGCGTGCGAACAAATAAATCATTAACACTGAAACATGTTATATTCATTGTACATTCATTTCATCGTTATTCTATTTTAGTACATTTTTTCAATCTATTTATTTACAAACCCTTCCCATTTCCATTTATCCCACTTCAGTCTCCATCACCAGCTAAACACAAGTCAGCAGTCCTGATCACACAGTCTACTGTAATTGGTAGCACATGTTCATATTCATGAGGAGGTGGTATTTGCCTGACAGCACCACATCCACCACAGATACAGGATTAAACACATGTCTCAGCACCATTTTTAACATTTAAAATGGCTTTAGAAAATGGTTCAATTCTGTGTTTTTTTTTGTATACAATATTTCCATCGTGCTCACTGGTTGTATTTTGGATCAGAAATCCCTTTTTTCTCTCTCTGTATATAACTGGATGTAAGACATGCTCTTCTCTGGCAGAGTTCTTGGTATTCAGTATGTTAAAGTAGCCACAGGATGTGAGGTCAGTCTTACAGTGGTTACAGTGATTATAGCCAACAATGTTAAGTCATTACTGAGAGGTAACCAGTCATTACTGAGAGGTTTTACTTTTACTGAGTAACCCTGGTTACTGGAGGATTTCTGCTGTGTTCACCAAATGAAAGTTTAAGCTCCTAAAGGTCTTTTTAATACCATGTAGAATGTAATTTAGTTAAAGAGTAAAGGAAAACCAGCTGGGACAATAAGGGCTTATAGAGTTATTTATTAAGTACATGCAAGTATTGACATTTGTATCACATTTTTGTCAGTAATTCACAGCTGTACAGTACCAGCCAACACAGCTTTGCCTTGAATGAGCAAGTGTGTCCAAACCATTGACTGGTACTGTATATAACAATAATTCATAGAACATAATTCATTCATGTAACATTGACTCAGGTAATTGGCAGAAAATAAACAAGTCCCCCAAATTAAATTGGCCAGTTACATTACATTGTTTGACCATGTGACTCCAGAACAATACATAAGAGTGTTTTCTAATCAGCAGACAACATCATTTGTCTGTGCTTTCCAAATGACTGTTATATAATAATGAGATGTGACAACACTGTGGTGAAGGTCTGGTTGGGTTTTCAGAAATGATTGTGGTTTTGTTTATAATCGTCACCTTATTAAGGTTAGAGAAATGTTTGTGTGGTGAGGGTTAAAGTCACTGCTTCCTTAACCCTTCTGTTGTGTTCCGGTCAAATCTGACCGATTTAAACGATTTATTAGGCCACCTGTGTCTGCTTAGCTACAGTAATAATAGCCACAGGGTTAAGGTTAGGGGGAAAATCCTAGTTCCACTTTGTAAACAAACTGTCCCGACTTGCGGTTGGAAACAGGAAACAAAGTTCACTGTTGGGTTAATGCCTCCGTCCACCCCTCCTCCTCTGAATGAGGAAATCTGTCCATATAACATATACATCATCTGCTGGTATCTGTTTTTCAAATGTTACTATTTTTGGCCGACTGACATCACAACTTATGGTGTCATTTTTCTTTGCAGGATGGTCTCCAGATATTGTCCATCGTGAGTCCACATCCAAAATTATTTAAAATAGTTTTTTTTATTATTTATTATTAATTGCATTGCATTTCTTTGTTTCAGTTTAAATTCATGATGTACTATTGTAGTGACTGACTTCTTTTTCCATTTTCACATAAGCTGTACATCTTGTGTCTAGATCCACACTAGTAAAGATCTGTGAGACTTGCACAGTTGCTGGCGAATATCACGAGTAACACAAATCAGCTCTTTACTGCTAATTCATCACACCTCAAAGTGATAAGCATCAACAGAAACTTAAAATACTGGAACTGTGACTATGTGTGTGTTTTATTTGTCATTCTTATAAAGAGGATCAGCTTACACAACCAACTAAAGCTACAGGCTCAGCATCATCAATAATATATGAAATGCTCATGATGGCATCCTCATGAATTGATCATATATGACATTAGTGTTACATAACAGGAATACATTATTTATGTGTCATATGACCAGCTAACTGACAGGCCTGTATATTCTGCTCACTGCCAAATGCAAATCCACATGTACGTAGGAAACAATGGTTTGATGATGAAATGAAATACTGACATGTTAAATAAATACATTTCACTTTACACATCCAATGAAACCACAGGCTGTGTTTTGCTGGTCCCCAAAGTCTCATATTTTAGAGCACAATGAATAATAGTGAAGCCGCCGTGCCCAGACTTTTACTGTCTCTAATTCTAAATCCAATCCCAGATGTGCTTGTTAGCTGCAGTGGCTGGAGTGGATGTTGTCACAGTGTTCGAACTGGGTTACAAAACTGGGAATCAACAGGGAACACTTCCTCTACATCTTCATCTCCTGAATCAACCATCTGCTTTCTCACTTTAAAAACGGTGGGACAAGGAAAAGAAGAAATTTAAGCCCTCGATGTGTTAAACAAATGAGATTAGGCAACACAAAAAAAATAGTTTCTACCTGTTCTGAATGAAAAGTGTATAAATATGTCAGATACATCCTCCACTCTCACTGTGCCATCAGAGACGGAGTTTCAAATGATGTTCGACAAGCTGACAAGCGTTTAGTGATCTGTAACTTTCAAAGTATTCAAACACATAAGTGAGCATCAGGTGGAGTGTTTGTGAGCGCTGCAGTGAAAATGTATTTTACTGACGAGGCTGAAATCAGACTTCATAAGCACCGTCGACCAGGACAGGAGATCAATATCTGTCAGAATTTGAGTAGGAACATCCTCAGTCACTATAAATTATCTGTTTTTATGAAGATGGATATTTTAGTGTCGTAATTCAATATTATAGGTATGACAAACAATAGTTTTGCTTGCATATTACCCTGTTTGACCCCACATTTATTCCTGTCATTCTGTTGTAGACTTTAATAGACCACTTGTGTATTTCAGGCCTCTGTAAATGTTTTCAATTAATTTACTCGTCCATTTTATAAGCTCAGGTCATAATGTGGGGCCTGCTTCAGTGGATGGCTTAGTCACTGTTGCACTAATTTTACACAAAGGTTGAGTTACTACCATACAAGTCAAAACACATTCTGCCAGAATCAGTGCAGCTCACTGTTGTGTAATGCAGGTCTGTACAGTACAAACATCAATCAATCAATCAATCAAACAATCAATCAATCAATCAATCAATCAATCATTATATATATATAAATCCAAATCACAACAACAGTTACTCAAGGTACTTTTCACATAGAGCAGGTCTAAACTGTACTTAATTTAACCCTCAAATTTGACCATTTTTACATTTGACAGCTGTAAAAACATCCCAATTGTCTTTTACTCTGAAATTTGATTACTTTTCCTAAAGTGGCCCAAAATGCACAAAAATGAAAATATTTTAAAATGTTATACTTTTGTATAGGTGATACAAATGTTTGTCCATTGAGGCTGTTCTGGGTCAGATTATCTCTGTATCTATGTGTTTTAGTGAAATGAATAGTTGATAGTTTTAATAAGATAGTAGTTATGATGATTTCTTTTTATGATGTAGCAGTGAAGACTGATGGCTCTAATGGTTCTACAATAAACCCCACACTTCCATAAAGTTCTGCTCATTTTACCTTTACATAAAATAACATTTACATCATTATTGCTATGTTATATTTTCATGTCTTAGGTAGAATAGGACATGATATTGTGTGATAGTAGCTGAGTGGTGTAAAAGCTAAAAAAAAATACACTCTCTCTGCTCTCTGAAACATTAATCAAGGTTTAATCACATTTATTAGTCAGATCAACTATTGATGCTGATTGATTTCTAAACAGATCTGTGGTTCAAAATTTGGTACAGACACTTTTTTATGAGGGTATTCATAGACCAGGTTACAATCTGCGAGGGTGTAGAATATGAACAGTATGTAAGGGTAAATTTAAAGAGACCCAACATTCCCGCAGTACAAGTAGCAGCTGCTAAAAAGCTGTCAAAATATAAACAGATTAAGTCTGAAACATGCAGGTGTAGCGTACACAGCATCAGTACGGCTCAGAACATCATCTGGTCAGAGTCACCTTTGACCCTGGGATGAGTCAATTGGATCAGGTTTGATATAGAGACTGATATGGTCTCTCTCTTGGACAAACAAAGATCCATTAACATTCCATGGAGCAACCAAAAGTGACAAGAACTACATAAAAGTAATGAAAGACAGATTTTGGTGCTTTCTTTGGACGTCATAATTTATTGGAGAGACTTTACTAACCCTTTCTACATCAGATCAGAGTCACACAGACCACCATCATAAATTATGAGACACTGAACATTCCTAACTCTCCCCTCTGTGTCTCCTGAAACCACACAGAGCATGAAAGTGAGAACATTAGTGATAAAGACTTAAACAAGAACATCTTAGTAAATAGTATGGTTTAAACAATATCAATTACTTATATCAGTATCAATGACCTAAAGAAACCTCCATTGTAACAGTTATTACAGCCATCACAGATAAATGGGTATTTGAAGAACTGTCATTATACTTTCTCTTTTAGTAAACACAAATGTTAGTATGAGAATGTTACTTAATGTGAGAAAGTGTTACATTGATGTTATGTTTACATTATGGTGATAATCAATTATCTATCATGGAATAAGTAGAATAACAATGATTGAATGAATGAATGAATGAATGAATAGCAGCTTGATGAATCAAGCTGATGTCATATTAATGCCAGAATGATACATCCTGTGTTCTGTGTTACTATGTTATAGTATACATTTTATAATCAGAATTAAATACTGAATGAATGATGATGATGAAAAGTTTCACAGTAAATTAGATCCTCAAAGTAGCTGTGATGAACCTGATTGGCTGACACACAAGCCCTCCCCAGGACAAAACCCAGCTGCACCCATCTGAAACTCACTTCTTTTTTACTTGGCTTTTTGACTTGACTTCGCTCCAGGTTTCCATCTTTTTATTTTTCTTCACCTCACACATTCTTACCTTAATCACCTTATCTTATTTTAATCTTTAGTTAATCTTTATCTAAGTTTTCTTAAGTTTTTGTAACCTTGTAACTTTTGTCAGTAAACGTACAGAGAAAAGATCCTTTAAGGAAACACATCATTAAGTTTTGCAGTCAGCTGTTTTTGACCCTTTTGAGGATTTGACGTGTGGCCAACACTGAGATCTCTCCAGATAGTTATTAAACAGTGAACTAGTTAAATTGGACTTTTCCTCCATCTTTCATCAACCGGCGAGCGCTTTTTGGGCAGACAAACGTCTGTCAATCCTACGACTCATCATAATCGAGAAGGCAGACAACCAGCGGACCAGGCAGTCTGAGAAAAGACCAGCCGAACCGGATCCTCCTCACAGCACCCCGCCCGGACCTGCGACGCTTTCTGAGATCTTCCACTTGGTGTGCGTACGCGTGGTTCTGAAGGACGGACAGCTGAGGCCCTCCATGGATGAAAGTAGGATCCAAATATTACTTTAATCAAGGGTTGATGTCAGATCGAGTAATTCAAATTTTCTTTAAAAGTAAAACTCAGTAAAACTTACACGTTTTCTTAGTTTCCACATAATTACATATCCTTCATTTAAATTCATCATTCACCATCATCTTTCAGGAAAGCTCGCCATATTCTCAGGGACTCATCTCATCCAGGACACTCGCTGTTTGAGCTGCTGCCCTCAGGCAAACGCTACAGGACATTAAGAGTACGCACAAATAGATTACACAACAGCTTTTACGCTAAAGCCATAAATGCACTAAACTGCATTAAATAATGGCAATTATTTATTTATTTTTGTTTCTGCACTTTAAAGACGGCATCTCAATTTCGTTGTGCTTCGTACAATGACAATAAAGACTTTCTATTCTATTCTATTCTACTCGATATGTTATTTGTATGTATATTTTTACCTCTTCATCTGTTATTGAGTAGATCTTTGAACATGTTACATGCAAAAGCACCTTGAAGCCCTTATCATTCCTGTTACAATCATTGGTTTCATCCAAACATGTACAAACTATTCCATAAAGGGCCGTGAGCCTGCAGGTTTTTTGGTCCAACCAATCAAGAGCACACCATTTGACCAATCAGCTGTCTGGAGACTGAGATCAGGTAGTTAAATGTCAAAGTCAAGCCTGGTGTGCTCTTGATTGGTTGGAATGAAAGCCTGCAGCCACACGAACCCTTTATAGAATAGTTTGGTCATCACTGGAAATTCTTAGCATTCAACGTTTGCTTGTTACTTAAATTGAAAGTGAAAACTGAAACTAAAAGATGTATAATCACCTTTTGTTTTCCAAAGGGGCAGAAATAGTTTTTAGTGGCAGCTTAATTAATGTTGAAAACCTGCAGATGAAAAGTAAAAATGAGATGATGATGATGATGATGATGATGATGATGATGATGATGATGATGATGATGATGATGATGATGATGATGATGATGATGATGATGATGATGATGATGATGATGATGATGATGGGAGAATATCTGGTGCAACAGCTGCAGTCTATTTACTTTACAACTTATTTTACATCAGCTACTTTCTCCTAATCCTGAAGGTTCTGTGAACCATTAGGCTGATCTAATGATATGATGTGTGTAACATTTTATAGCTCTCCTTAAATTGATCACCAGCTCGATCATTCTTTAGAAAAGAGTCACAACTTGTTAGTTCGTTGAACTTTGTTGAAAGTTTTCCTCACAAATATCTTTGGCTGAGCACAGACACCAGTTTACAGTAAGAACATTACATAACAAAGTTTCATTTTAGCCAATTAACGTTAATTAACAGCCTCTTATAAAACCTGCCATCTGTGATGTTTGTCCTTTAAACCAGCGAACGTGGCAATCAATGCCAGCTAAAAGTGAGAAGCTGCTTCTATACCTTAATGTAAAAAAATCATTAATGAATGAATTAAAAAATGGAGAGTTAAACGGTGTGTGAAGAGTTTCATTAGCCTTGTTTAACAAATCCTGATAGTTTGCCATCAAGGAAACTCACCAACATCACTGTGTTACTGTGAAATTCTCCCTGTAAATGTGTGTATATCATTTGATTAGAAGTTTATATTGCTCCCTTGACATGTTCTGTTTTATTTCATAGTAATAATAAAAAATGTTAGAAATAATTAAACCAGCTCAGAACACATTCCTGCTTCTGACTTAACATACATACATATACTCATCTGATTCTCCTCTTATTACATGCACAACCTCCTTCTTTTTACTTTATATGACCCAATGCTATTTGTTTCCACTCAGAACATTAACAAATACTTTTAGACTCAGTTTATACTTTTTTCCTAATATGGAAGTTCAGATAGTTACTGAACCGATATGAACAGGTTCACAGTTTTTCAAGCACGTCTTAAAGCAGCAGTCAGGTGTTCATATGAACAGTAACAAGGTTTTCCTCTCTGTAATCATTCCTCCTGTTCATACTGACTATTAAAACATCTCCTTCAAATGTGCTTTCAATGGAAGTGATGGAGGACTAAATCCACAGTGTGTCCACACAGTCATTTAAAAGTAGATGATCAGCTTCTATTGAGCTTCATCAGTGTGAGTTAGTCATATCAAGTGATATCTGACACATTTACAGTCTTTTTACCATCAGATTCCCTCTTAGTGTTTCCCTGTTGAGCTGTGGTGGAAGTATAGTAACAAAAAGACTTTGGTACTAAAAACACTGTAACACTGAAACATAGAAGATGAAGATTTGACTCATATTAGCTTCACATCAGCGTTTAAATACATTCTTAATGCTCATTTGGACACCTGACTGTTTTCTATGAATTGTGAAATCATCCTTTACTTCAGGTACACAGTTCAAACATGATGGTACTGGATATTTTATGAACAGCAGAGCACAGTGTAGTAGAAAGACCAGGTCATTAAGGACAAACCATCAACCTCACAACTGATGGTTCTGAGCCTTATAAACATGCTTGAAAACATACTTAAAGAAAATGACTCTTCAAGTTGTTCTACTTCATGTCATGTTAATCGTTTATTTGAGCTGTGTTGTTTGAATGTGTTTCATCATCATTTGTCCATGCTTCAGGTTTCACTTTCCCATCTTCTTTCTTTCTTTCACTTCATCTTCTACTAGTCTTACATATTATCCTCTTTGACCCCAAATGTATTCCTGTCATTCTATTGGACACTTTAACAGACTCTTTCATTCACTGGAAGCCACTTGTGTATTTCAGAGCTCTGTGAATGTTCATTCCTTCATATTACTGTGAGTCTGTCAGCATCAACAACAACAAAAAAGGTTTATATAGCAACCCACCACCTTCTTTATCTCAATATCTTTCTCTAGATTGTTTTCTTCTCTTGATTCACCCATTCAAGCCAACCGAACCAATCAGCTGAGCTTTCCACCCCCTCTCACTTTTCTCAGTCTGTCTTTGGATCTTTGTGTGTGTGTGTGTGTGTGTGTGTGTGTGTGTGTGTGTGTGTGTGTGTGTGTGTGTGTGTGTGCGTGCGTGCGTGCGTGCGTGCGTGCGTGCGTGCGTGCGTGGGTGCGTGCGTGCGTGCGTGCGTGCGTGCGTGCGTGCATACACATCTAAAAGTAATCTTCCTCCATTCCACTGGAGTCTCTCCCTCGGTCTGAAACAACATGCCACCATCTCTCACTGCGACCATGTGCTCTTCTCTTTCTCATCTCAGCAGCAGCATCACAGTAATCTGCACACAGCCGCTCCTCCCACCACTATGTCTCTCTCCTCTTTTTATTATTCCCTCTTCTTCTCCCCCTCTCTCCCTCATCTGCCTCTCTCCCCCAGGGGGCATTTATGCACAGTGACATGCAGAAAGTTGTTATTTGAATTCATATTACATCAGTTTTGGAGACAGTTTTGAGCAGATAACTGTCTGTGTTGTGTTTCAGTGTATTATACGTCCAATTATTATAATAATATAATTATTATATTATTATACGTTCTCTATTCTAGTTCAGCTTATAAGTCTATAGGAGTATTAGGCATGTATTAATATATAACCTGCTTTAATGGGTCATCTTTTATGTCTGGAGGAAACATTAAACCCTGAATTTAATTATCAGCTTTATCAGTGAATCAGTCTCATAACTGTAAGTTCTTTCCAAAGCAGTGACCTTTATCAGCTGTGTACAAAGAAACATTTTCTTTGGATAAATGAAATTTTTAATAGCTAAATGTCTCAAGAATACATGATAAATCACATGATTATAATGAAAAAGGCCTTTAAATGATAATACAATAAAATAATGGAAAAATGAGAAATACTGGCTCAATAAGTGTGACTCAAGGCTAATGTATTGCAGCAGGAAATTCTAAATGCTCTTTTCTATAAAGATATTATTTTAATTTTAACATTATTCAACATCAACTTTAAATCACAAAACCAAACAGTCTTTCTGTCAGCTTCACTTCCAAATCTTCTGTAATATTGTGTAATTTTAAAATGTTTTAGATGGAGGCTTTAAATAAGTCCGTCTGGGTTTTCTGCCTCTGCTGCACTGTAAACTATCTGTCATTATCTGGCATTTATTGTGTCAATTTAACTTGTGAAAAATAAACTAAACTAAACTAAACTAGACTAAACTAAACTAAACTAAACTAAACTAAACTAGACTAAACTAAATTAAACTAAACTAAACTAAACTAAACTAAATTAAATTAAACAAAACTAAACTAAACTAAACTAAAATAAACTAAATTAAACTAAACTAGACTAAACTAAACTAAACTAAATTAAACTAAACTAAACTAAACTAAACTAAACTAAACTAAACTAAACTAAACTAAATTAAACTAAATTAAACTAAACTAAACTAGACTAAACTAAACTAAACTAAACTAAACTAAACTAAACTAAACTAAATTAAACTAAATTAAACTAAACTAAACTAGACTAAACTAAACTAAACTAAACTAAACTAAATTAAACTAAACTAAACTAGACTAAACTAAACTAAACTAAACTAAACTAGACTAAACTAAACTAAACTAGACTAAACTAAACTAGACTAGACTAAACTAAACTAAACTAGACTAGACTACACTAGACTAGACTAGACTACACTAGACTAGACTAAACTAAACTAAACTAAACTAAACTAAACTAAACTATACTAGACTAAACTAGACTAAACTAAACTAGACTAGACTAAACTAAACTAAACTAGACTAAACTAAACTAAACTAAACTAAACTAAACTAAACTTAATTAAATTAAACTAAACTAAACTAAACTAAACTAAACTAAATTAAATTAAACTAAACTAAACTAAATTAAACTAAACTAAACTAAACTAAACTAAACTAGACTAAACTAAACTAAACTAAACTAGACTAGACTAGACTAAACTAAACTAAACTAAACTTAATTAAACTAAATTAAACTAAACTAAATTAAACTAAACTAAACTAAACTAAACTAAATTAAACTAAACTAAACTAAACTAGACTAAACTAAACTAGACTAGACTAGACTAAACTAGACTAGACTAAACTAAACTAAACTAAACTAAACTAGACTAAACTAAACTAAACTAAACTAAACTAGACTAAACTAAACTAGACTAGACTAAACTAAACTAAACTAGACTAGACTAGACTACACTAGACTAGACTAGACTACACTAGACTAGACTAAACTAAACTAGACTAAACTAAACTAGACTAGACTAGACTAGACTAAACTAAACTAGACTAGACTAGACTAGACTAAACTAGACTAGACTAAACTTAATTAAATTAAACTAAACTAAACTAAATTAAACTAAACTAAATTAAACTAAACTAGACTAAACTAAACTAAACTAAACTAGACTAAACTAAACTAGACTAAACTAAACTAGACTAGACTAGACTAAACTAAACTAAACTAAACTAAACTAAACTAAACTAGACTAAACTAAACTAAACTAAACTAGACTAAACTAAACTAAACTAGACTAAACTAAACTAAACTAGACTAGACTAAATTAAACTAAATTAAACTAAACTAAACTAAACTAGACTAAACTAAACTAAACTAAACTAAACTAGACTAAACTAAACTAAACTAAACTAAACTAAACTAAACTAGACTAAACTAAACTAAACTAGACTAGACTAGACTAGACTAAACTAAACTAAACTAAACTAAACTAAACTAAACTAAACTAGACTAAACTAAACTAAACTAAACTAAATTAAATTAAACTAAACTAAACTAAATTAAACTAAACTAAACTAAACTAAACTAGACTAAACTAAACTAAACTAGACTAAACTAAACTAGACTAGACTAGACTAAACTAAACTAAACTAAACTTAATTAAATTAAATTAAACTAAACTAAACTAAACTAAACTAAACTAAACTAAATTAAATTAAACTAAACTAAACTAAATTAAACTAAACTAAACTAAATTAAACTAAACTAAACTAAACTAAACTAGACTAGACTAAATTAAACTAAACTAAACTAGACTAAACTAGACTAGACTAAACTAAACTAAACTAAACTTAATTAAATTAAACTAAACTAAACTAAACTAAACTAAATTAAATTAAACTAAACTAAACTAAATTAAACTAAACTAAACTAAACTAAACTAAACTAGACTAAACTAAACTAAACTAAACTAAACTAAACTAGACTAAACTAAACTAAACTAGACTAAACTAAACTAAACTAGACTAAACTGCTGTCAGCCAGCAGGCTGAGATCCAGTTTAAATGTCTTCTAAAAAGCAACATTTCAGTTTGAGTTGAAGTTTGAGGCGTACGCTGGCTTCTTGGAATCTTAATTTAATGCTGTATAAAGTTAAATCTGACAACACTCACATCTTTATTCAGTAGTGGATAAACTCCATGTGTGTTAGACTTTCATGGAAACACTAGATTTAATGTTACAAATAAAATAAAAACAAACTCAATTTGTTTCAATAAGAGATTGTAATATGTTGAAAAAGAAAGAAAGCAGACGTTTTAAATAGAAGAATTGTGTGTTGGCTCATGGGTTTCTGAAGAGCAGCTTCAAGAGAGATTCCTCCAAGGTTGTTTTTATGAGTTTGAACAGGACACGAAGAGTTGTTGGTGAGTTTTAAAGTCTGAAAGAAATTGTTTTGTTTCTTTTTTCTTTTCTTTTTTGGTTTTGGGGACATTTAATGTGCGTCTGACTTTGACTTGAGATGGTAAATATCTTCACTGTGGAATTAAGTTTTGAGTGTTAAAAGCAAATTCATACTTCAGAGTCACCTTGTCCTAATATTTCAGGTCCTATTGTAACCAATATATTGTCAAATCATTCAGAAAAACATCATTATACATTAATGTCATAGTAAGTATAACAGATATTATCATTGATATTAACACTTCTCTTCATGTTTAGACATCATGTTATTACTATGGTCATTTGTTTCTGTCTGCTATGTGCGCTTGTGTGCTCTGTGTCTTTTTCTTGTGATTTTGACAGGTAAATAGGAGTGTGCCATGACGTGGTTACGATTGGTGGAAGAGGTTCGTGCCCTGGCCTGTGGTTGGCTGCAGCCGGGAACCACCTGATACAAAACAAGCCAAGATGGCAGCCGTCTGGTGGCAGCAGGCATTTCCCCGTCCTCCTCCTCTCCCAACCAGCCACACTTCTGTTCTGTCTTGTTGTGATAGTAGATATAGTTTTGATAGTTTATTTTGAGAAGTAAGGGTGGACTGCCCGTTCTGTTAACCTTGTTTTCTCTTGTTTAATTAGGTAGGGAGGTAAGCTTGGTCATTTGTGTTTGTTTGGGCATTTTTCTTACGTTCTAAATAGGATTGTTTTATTTGTTATTTTGGCCTTGGTCCAACCTGAAGATGAATAACTCAGTCATATATTTTATGTATATCTATAGGTTCATTAATTTATTTGTATAAATAAATGTTCCTTATACACAACCTCATTTTGCTCGTGGCTACTTGGGATTTGGGGAAGATGGGTCTTA